>NC_060120.1:902224911-902369911 GCF_021461395.2 Schistocerca americana | reverse complement strand
CCTGAGGAGTGGTGGCATTACGAAGGAAGGGCATCGGGCCACCAATTCCGACGAACACTGCCAAAATCCATATAACAATGCCGACCCCGTAGCAGAAACGGTAAACGTAAAGTGCCCTCCGCCACACACCGTTGGGTGACTTGCGGAGTATAAATGTAGATGTAGATGTAGAGGAAGAAGAAGATTCTTTTCTCCCTCAGTCGCTTCGTTTTTGTCGTAAGATTCCTTTATCTTCTGCCATCTGCTTAACCAAATTAGTTAGAATTACATAATACTATTTCAAACGTGTGTAGCCATTACCTGCTATGTAGAAACATGCATTTGCATCTAATAAAGTATCAGTATGTGTTCTGATGAGACTAAGGGCCCGACGATCTTATTAGGCAGGGTAAACACCCGACAAAGTAAATGAACAAGGCTTAGTTTCACAATCACAAAATACGAAACACTGATTGTATCGCAAATCCATGTAGGAGACGGAATAAACTTTTGTGGCATTCAACATTTTTCTCGCCAGCCAGAAAGAGGACGACTTTTGGCATTAAATTTGCTAGAGTCCTTCAAGCTTTCTCTTTTCCGATGAAATACTCTGAAGCACAGTAGATAGCAAAAGAAACTATTCGTGCAGATTGATGATGATAATGATAATGATTACGATGATAACTGAGTATTTGATCGCTGGACGAAGAAAATGACTTGTCAGATACTCTGTAACGTATTACAGCCTGCAGCCTAAAATCTTAGGCTGGTTTCCAGACAAACAGAGTTTCATAAGTTTTACCACACTCATCTCGTTGTCAGGTAAAACGGAGGGTAGGCCCCCTCTTACATTTGCTTCAGCCCTCTCATCAAAATATAAAATGCACTACGAACAAACGTGGCATGCAATGATTTGTATGTCACAGGAAAAACGGGCTGGGGGAGTTACCTCGCTAGAGTGTCACTTCTTGTGCTAATGGACAATGGAGTGTTTGGAGTCGGGTCAGGATGATTTCATCCACGTGCGCCACGGTCGGATAGTTGCCTTCATCAATTGCAGCTCGCTGTTACCCATTCCCAGCCACTCCTCCTCTCACAGTAGCATACGTCTTGTTTTGGTTGGCAAGAGAGCCAACACCGTGTTACTAGAGGAAGCCGAAAGGCACGCGTTTTAGCTCACGCAGGCTGTCGTGAGGTCTGGAATAGGACAAGGAAATTAGAATTTAGAAAAAACGGACGTAGCTGGTGGAATACACAACTTTAATTCATTAATGGTGAACGTCGCTCTTGACGGTACATGATTCAGTATCAATAGTAACTGGTAATGGCGTCTTGCTAGGTCGTAGCAAATGACGTAGCTGAAGGTTATGCTAACTATCGTCTCGGCAAATGAGAGCGTATTTTGTCAGTGAACCATCGCTAGCAAAGTCGGTTGTACCACTGGGGCGAGTGCTAGGAAGTCTCTCTAGACCTGCCGTGTGGCGGCGCTCGGTCTGCAATTACTGATAGTGGCGACACGCGGGTCCGACGTATACTAACGGACCGCGGCCGATTTAAAAGCTACCACCTAGCAAGTGTGGTGTCTGGCGGTGACACCACACTTTTGTGTGTCAATAACGAGATGGGCAATGGCACGTTTTCTTACGTGTCCTATATAGGCCTTCATGGCTGCTTGGTCTGTTTGCTGATTTCTCCAGATTCCCACATGCCCCGGTATAAAGCAAAATGAGAATTAGAGCAGATGAAAAACATTTTGCCTGGTGACACATCTGCTCCAGTGGTTTCAAAATCGTACGCAGTTCTGCGCTAAATACAGTAAATGAGCTAGAGCGGCCAAATGTGAAGTCGTGGGTGAAGAACCATGGGCGTCCGCTTGTTACTATCCGTCAACGTTGTTGGTTTTTTTCTTATTAGCGAAAGGTCTATTGACACACAGTCAATACTGATTTAGAAAACATCGTTCTGATGAAACACAACTAGCTCTTTACTCACAGGAAATGTTGAGTGACAAGGTATTTCAAATAGATTCCGTATTTCTGGATTTCTGGAAGCCTTTTGACACTGTGCCAAACAAGCGGCTTGTAGTGAAATTGCGTGCTTATTTGAGATTTGTGATAACCTGTCAGGGAGGTCACAGTTCGTAGTAACTGACGGAAAGTCACGAGTAAAACAGAAGGGATTTCTGGCGTTCCCCAAGGTAATGCTATAAGCCCTCTGCTGTTCCTTATCTGTATAAATGATTTAGGAGACAATCTGAGCAGCCGTTTTAGGTTGTTTGCAAATGATTCTGTCGTTTATCGTCTAGTAAACTGGTCAGAAGATGAAAACAAATTGCAAAACGATTTAGTAAAAGTATACAAATGGTGCGAAAATTTGCAATTGATCATAAATAATGAAAATTGTGAGGTGATCCACATGAATGCTAAAAGGCCGTAAATTTAACTAAATACTTAGGATGATGATGATGTTTGATTTGTGGGGGCGCTTAACTGCGCGGTCATCAGCGCCCGTACGAAGTCCCACTTTTGACACAGTCTAATTTTTTACACAATCCCGTCTACCTATTGTCACGAATGATGATGATGATGATGATGACACAAACATCCAGTCCCCGGGCAGAAAAAATCCCCAAGCCGGCCGGTAATCGAACCAGCGACCCCGTGATCCAGAGGCAGTAAAGCTATAAATACCTAGGAATTACAATTACGAACAACTTAAATTGGAAAGAAGACACAAAAAATGTTGTGGGGAATGCAAACCAGAAACTGCATTTTAGTGGCAGAACACTTAGAAAATGCAACAACTCTACTAAAGAGACTGCCTACACTATGCTTGTCCATCCTCTTTTAGAATACTGCTGCGCGGTCTGGGATCCTTACCAGATATGATTAACGGGGTACAGAGAGAAAGTTCAGAAAAGAGCAGCACACTTTGTACTATCGCGAAACAGGGGAGAGAAAGTCACTGACGTGATACAGGGTTTGGGGTGGACATCATTAAAACAAAGGCGATTTTCGTTGCGGCAGAATCTTGTCACGAACTTTCAATCACCAACTTTCTCCTCAAAGTGAGAAAATATTTTGTTGACGCCGGCGAACAAAGGGAGAAACGATCACTGAACCCTCTGCCAGGTACTTAAGTGCGATTTGCAGAGTATCCATATCGATGCAGATGTAGACGGACTATACGGACGGGGACTGCGGATACGTGGCGCTAGGTAGGAGTGTGGGTCAGCCGGGGAGCGTGCCGAGATGGTCCACGCAGTTCGATAAACACTGTGTCCCGGTGGCAACAGGAGACCCTGGGTTCGAGCTCCGATCCGGCACACATTTTTACTCGTCGCCGCTGATTCCGCCTAGGTCCCGATGCAGCTGACATCATTAATTCCTTCTCTTTCCTTTCATTTCTCCCTGTCCACCTTCAATTTACAAAACAATAAGTAGTTGTTATTGTTGTAGCCTTCATTTCGAAGACTGGCTTGATGCAGCTCTCCTCACCAGTCTATTTGTGCAAGCCTCCTGCTCTTCAAATAACTACGGCAACATATGTGCATCAACTCGAACCTGCCACAAAAATTAAAATTGTGGTGACAACATAAAATGCTAAAAAAACAATCACAAAAAACTAAATCTGGAGTATATTCCTCCTGAAAATATGTTAAATGTAAAATTATTCTGGGTCTCACAGGAAGCCAAAGCAGAGATAAACAACTTTCAACTTTGGCTTAGAATTCTGAAATAAGGGAAACCCACATATAAGGCAGTCCCTCGCATGGATTCCATATGGCTTCGTTTCTCGCAGTCGACTGATGAAAAGTTGCTAAATTGCTGTGGCGATCAACTGTATGGTGCATACAGAGGAGTGCAGCGACTGTTTCACTGTTAACCATCCCTGGATCTACGATATTTCCGAACCGGGACAAAAGCCTGATAGCCCCCCCTCCCCAGCTCCTCGAGCGTTTGAGATAGGACGTCAAAAATTAAAAACAAGAATCGATTTTACGAAAACGTGTTTATTTTGCAGCGCACATCTTTCTGTAGAGTTTGATATATAAAACATATATGTCCGCAGAAATGTAAGACATGTTATTTGGTCTTAGGTGTGTCAAAGTGCAGTGCCACGCCTCTCACACAGCATTCTTCTACCGCACGTCGCTGTATTTCCCTCTGTGAAATTCTAACGTGTATATTTTGTAATGGAAGCCATCAAACCTATATTCACGACAGTGGAAATTAGAATGTCCTGCGGTGCCTCTCCTCCTCCCAGTCGGTCGGTTTGACATCCTACACCCCTTAAAAAAATCTCACACTTAATGCTGGATGGGATTATTTCTGACAGGAAGAATAGGAACTCTTCAGAAATTTGCACTCTTTAACGTCTATTGGCTAACAACTTTCTCTTTTTTGTGACATTAAATTAAATATAGGAAACATAAAACCAGTAAAGACAAGAGACAAGCAAGACAGTACACATTTCTTCAATCTTAGGTCCCAGCATTTTTTTTCTCTCTAATCTTGCTACAGCTTTACACGTCGTGCTTTCCTTTCTGCGAAAGAATCTATTACCTCATCCAAGTTCGTCAAACGTTTTGCTACATGAAAAATCAAAATGTCCTTGCCTAATACCGAAGAAGCTGTTAGTACGAATAGTATCAAAAACTGGCGTGGTTTCTCGATTTGATTGCGTCGATTTTGTCACTGTCTCTTAGATAAAACGAAATAGGTTTTCCTAATGTTGCACCAATTGTAACACGCGCCAAATAAGCGAGATTGTTTCGGCACAAATGGCCATTTTAATGTACCTCATTTACATAAATAACACGATAGTATATAATTCACAAAGTACCAATATCAAATGCCTACTAGACCTACTGTAAGCAAAAAGTTTTATGTTGGGAAATAGTTTCACATTTCATACGTTCCGGTTTCTCAAGCATGAGATATAAAAGTAGTACCAAGAAATTTTTATATAAATTTGGAGTCGTAATATGCTTCCATATAATCTGAGTGATGTCCCCGTTTCTTCTCCATCCTCGTTCTACCAATCAATCTTGTCATCACTAATTCTGTAACTATTCCTGCCATTGTCAACACCCGAGCGAGGTGTCACAGTGGTTGGCGCGCTGGACTCGCATTCTGGAGGACGACGATTCAATCCCGCGTCCGGCCATCCTGATTTAGGTTTTCCGTGATTTCCCTAAATAGCTCCACGCAAATGCCACGATGGTTTCTTTAAAAAGGGCACGGCCGACTTCCTTCCCCGTCCTTCAATAATCCGATGAGACCGATGACCTCGCTGTTTAGTCTCTTCCCCCCAAACAATCCATCCATCCATTGTCAAAACTTATTCTCCGGTTAACATCACTAACCCAGCCAGAATCACTGGTTCAGTTATCCCGCGTTTATTCTCCTGTTAGGCGTCATTACGTTATTAGTACACCGCGTTTTTCGCGTCATTCCGAGAAAGAATTAAGCGGCTGCTTACCTTTTATTCCTGTTAGTCGTTTATTTCCACTCTGGTAGTGTGAATCTTTGGATTTCGCTAGTAATTATAACAACGCTTATCGTTCGCACACCCAATCAACCACATAAACAAACAGCGATTGGTATTCATCCGTTCGGGTTTATTCGGCTCAGCTCGTATAGCCCCGTCCCCTTTTGTCTGCAGGAAAGAATTTTATTTCTAGATGCGACGGAGATTCCCCTGGCAGAGATATCACGTACACTATGAACGCATTCAAAAATTAACTTATGATTCGTTCAAAAATCAACTTAGAATGTGTTCAAAAATGTTCGAAAATATACTGGATTGCGTTTCAAAATCACACGAATAATCGATTGACCAACATGAGATGGATGCTAGCCGCTTTGTGAAACAAGGTTTTTTTCTTCAAGAACATAAATTTGGCGCCCCCTGAAATTGCCGCTCGGAGCAGATACCCCGGTCTGCCCCTCCCCCCTAAATCCGGGACTGCTGTTAACAATGCTGCGAGGTATACAATCATGTTACACGGAATACTTGGCGGCACTATGAGGCGTTCTCCACCGAATCCATGAATAATGTCAATTGTTCGTGCGGAACAGTAGCGGAAACACAGGGGCTAGTGAGGAAGGAGGGGAGCGCAGGAGGTGTGAGGGAGTGAGCAGGCGAGGTGAGGTGGTGAGTGAGTGAGCCAGCTGGTCGCGGTTACGCAACGCTGTTTCGCCCGCGGCAACAGGTGGCCGCCAGACGAGGCCTGCGGCTGCATGTGGCCGCTGCAACGAAGCGCCTGCCGCTACACCCTCCCGCAATACACACATCCAACCTCTCTGTCAACATATAGCAGAAGCTCAAACAATAATGGCGAAAATTACTACTGAGTCGGCGACAAATCTATGCTATTAAACAGGTAAACCGGTTACCCGTCCCAGCCGCAACTTGCCAATCTAACGGCTTCCAAGGGCAAGAAAAGTTTGTTTTTCAGTATTTCATGTAATATTAACCGAATTTAAAAATTTAAAATGTTGTTGTAACCTACTAATTCAGACGTATAAGCTTACGTGAAACGTTCAACTGAATAAGTCAAGTATTAAAACTGTGTATGTGTCTTGAGGCAGCGTAAATTACAGCCCGCAATTACCCAGTCTATATCAGTACAGTACTGAGAATGAGAGCACTGAGCGATTTCCAACAAACTTTAAACGTAATTTCACAAACGTTTTCCAAATTTTTTCCTGTTCTGATTTTGTCTCATTAGGCTACGGGTGAATATTCCAAAGTAATTAAATCGATATAAATAGTTTTGCGTCTTTAACCATGAGGATTTTACACGCCAACGTCAAACATTTAACACAGCAGCTTATTTGTAAACTAATCAGACTTTTGAATCTGGTTTAAACATGAAACCTCGAGTATTTAAAGAATAAGGAATTAAGGGGGTTACTGGTTACTGCTAAAACGGCTCCATTTTTACACAAGGCACCGTATCAGCAAAGATCCAACAACTCAAGAAGAAGTGTTACCTTGACAGGTTTTACATTAACAGGAAATTTCCCTCTATATCGGTTGTACAGTACGACCTCCTGCAGCTGCAGAGAAGCTCTGCAGCTTTTCCACAGTCCGCGCTGATTCGAAATCCCATACTTAAGTACCACAGCAGAGCTTAACTTCGTACACATACCCATACCGTCTATAAATAAATAAATAAATAAATAAATGAGAAGAACCTTGCAGAAAATATATCAGAATAATTTCCCACAAGATCGATCTATAGTTACGGTTCGGAGAAGTCTGCTGGGATAAGTAGCGCATTATGTCGATAGTGTGACACGATGACGAGGCAGATTTAAACTTCCAGCAATAGCATTCATCCCCACAACTGAAGTCTCAGCGCTACTGGAGGGATTCACTTATGAAAAAGGAATCTCGGAGAGCTCGATTATAATACTATCAGACTGGCGCTCGATGCCGAAACTATTATTACAGTAACAACAGAAGCAATTATCTTGCGTACCGCATCTTAGAAGCAGTATAGTAACTTCAAGCCAGAATAAGGGCGCGTCTGTCCTGAAAGTAAGGGATGTGGTCCCTAAATCCACCAAAACATCCCTGGAGTGGAAAGAAAAAATCAACTGTAGCAGAAACAGAGAAGTGTCACAATGTCATTTAATCATCGTAGGTTCTGTCAGCATATCGACTCAGTACAGTCCCATTTCCCCACGATACCTGCGAATCCGAAGAAGACCTCAGCCATGTTTTTTTTTCGGCTGCCCCCGCATGCAGCTAAAGACCATGAAATCACGTTTTAGTGATATACGACAACGGGACCTGCACAACTCCTCCGTACAGAGTTAAACTAAGATGAACAAGTGCCAAATAATCATAATAAAATTCTATGATTGCGCAATACTTTTTTTACATTTGATTTTGTCGTGTTAAGTAGCTCTGTATTCTAGTGATACGTTCCAGATACCTCAATACGTCGGTTAAAATGCGTGTCGCCTGGCTGTAAGCTTTACGTCCACAGGAAAGTCAATTTTAAAACTCGTTCCGTGGCGAACACTGACGTTCCCAAATGAAGACGGATGGCGAATCATCGCAAAGTACGCAACGAAACAGCCACCTATATCGTACACCATAAGAAATCCGTGATACTATTATTATTAAACCTATTTGCGTTACAAGCAATATTTCCGAAGATGTGGATGGCAATTGTGGGTCACGGATTTAGAGGAATTTTCGCACAGATTTTTTTCATTGAGAACAAAACTGACACCCATTAATGATTTTGCCTCAACATTCCGTAGTTTTTGATATCCCGTTGACGACCAGTTGTTAAGTTGTTCTAGCAGGCGAAGAAGGAAGGGAGATTAGGCTTTAATGTCCCGTCGAAGACGATATCATTACTAGCGGAGCATAAGCTAGAATTATGAAAGTACACATGAGGAAATCGGTCTTGTCCTTTGCAAAGGAACCATAGCGACATTTACCTTGAACCTAAATCCGAGTGTTCGGATTACCCACATGCGAGTCCAGTGTCTCACCACTTCGCCATCTCCCTTGGTGTCACATAGCACATTCTTCCCATGTGAGCACTTTTTTCCACAAAATTATTAGCATTTTAATATTATAAAACAGTTTTCTTACATCCAGGAACACTCATACCACATTAGAATTTTAACAAAATCTGCAAATAGCTATCATAATTTTGAATATGTTCTAACAGTACTTCGCGAATTTCAATGAAAAACGCACTACAATCTCCCAAAGGTACACGTTTCTGTCGCGTTGATATCATAAAGAAGATTCTTTGGTAGCTGAATACGGGCAGAAGTTGTGCTTCGAAATGTATAACTGTTAATAAAATATACCACTAAGACAGGAGACAGCCAATAATTTTTTCCGTTGGAAGATCTGCTCCACACCAACTAAAACGTACTCATAAAGAAGAAAAAAATGTGGTGTGACTAGGGCCTCCCGTCGTCTAGACCGTTCGCCGGGTGCAAGTCTTTCGATTTGACGCCACTTCGTCGACTTGCGCGTCGATGGGGATGAAATGATGGTGATTAGGACAACACAACACTCAGTCCCTGAGTGGAGAAAATCTCCGACCCAGTCGGGAATCGAACCCGGGCCCTTAGGTTTGACATTCTGTCGCGCTGACCACTCAGCTACCGGGGGCGGACAACGTACTCATAATGAAGCATATTTCCAGGTACGCGGCTCTAATTAAAATTTTAGATTTCTTTTCCATGTCGTTCAGTGCCAATACATGTCTTCTTCGAGCGCTGTGCATTGTGATAGACTTTAATGTTGTACGTCCGTAACCACATTCACTGGGTCCAAAATCTAATGTCGCTGGCAAGGCGCACCCTCGTCTCCACTCCCTATCGGTTAGCATCTTTTGACGACCACTATACTCATACCGTATTACACGGGTGTGAATGGCGTAACATTCCTTTCAAACAAGTTCGACGGATCGCGTTGCAACGCCAACGAAGGGGACAACTTCACTAACGATGCGGTCGAGGGTGCGTCACGTAACGCAATGTCTCCATGTCGAACCAACTCTCTGAACTGATTCCACACATCCAGCTGGCACTTACACTACTTCACACCCATAACTTACGTCAGTAGTGGACTGTCACACGACCGGCTGGTAGCATTTCTACACCATCTATATCGCTCCAAAGCGGTGAGCTTTCAAAGGAACGATTTGTATTAATCACTTGTCTATAACAAAGTATACTGCCTTTGTGGTTGTGTGCTATTTTCGTTACGGCGAATCTGTCCCGCACGTGCAACGTGCCTTTCGCAAACATTTCAAGATTCAGGTGCCATGTCCAATTCCTGCTCGTGGAAAAATATTTAATTGGGTAAGAAACGTTCGTGCAACTGCCAGTGGATCGAATCGTATGTGACCATGCCCCGGGAAAACCGACCGAACTCCGTAGAACATAGAATGTGTGCGCAGAAGTTCAAGGCAACTCTTCGTCGTTCGTTACGACAACGTGCCCAAACGCTGAACAACGTCCGTGCCTCGCATAATTCAGTATATTCTCATTCAAATACGCTTGTGTCAAATAGCTGCCTCGCTCGCCTGATTTAACAGTACCAGACGTTTTTATGCTACCCTTCAGTGTTCCAAAGTCCTAGGAAGCTAAGTCAGGGCTGCAGGATGGATATGGTAGCACTGTCCGTGGTTAATGTGTTCACGTGTGCCTCCTAACTGAAATTACTGCCTCTTGGATCACATCGACAGAATCGCACACTCACAGTTCCAAAACACAAACATTACGATCTTACCGGAGAAAGCAGTTGCTCTGAATTATTTTCTTCTGTGGTGTGGAGTGAGAATGACGCCACTCTATCGAGTGTCTTTTTCTTTCGGCGTCAAATTGGTGAGATTTATGTTCCACCGTAGGACGGTGCGGAGTGCATCTTATATACGTTTTTGACAATCCAAGAGCGCGAATAACTGCATTCATACTTCCTTTGAATAACTGCATCCACACTTTCTTTGCCCATTGACAGCAGCATCGCCAACTGACGAGCTGTAAAGAGGCGATCCTTGCGAATGTGTACACCAGCACCACGCAACACGTCAGGGGTGACAGCCGCGGACTGTCTCCCAGCTCCCTGTAGACCACGGAGCTCCACTGCACCGTCTTCTGATGGCCTCACCCTCTGTGCCCAGCAACCAACTGTACATCTGTCGACAGGAGATGCTACATAGACTTCACACAAACTTTTTGCGAATATTCCCCACTGGTCCCATCTCCGCAGTGAGAAATTCAGTGACGACATGCAGCTTGTAGCGCATATCACTTACAGACGTCATTTTGAAACATTGCTGTAGCTACGCTATATTTCGGAGGAAACGGAAATACTGCACGCGCATTCATGAAACTTCGAATAATACATAGAGGGTCTCTCTCCTAAGAATCGTCAGGCACATTTTCTCCTGTGTTTAGCAGACATTTGCACTTTCGGTTTTGCGTTATGTAGCTGGAGCCAGCCCAAAAAAATAGTGCTCATCACGTCTTTCATGCGACGCCCAGTATCGACGGAAAGCGTCGGTTTGTTTCCGTTTACGAACAAAATGATTTTTAAAGTGGAATTTTACGTGCCCATTCGATAGAGCGGTCCCAGATTAGTCCAGTGCGTTATTTGTTTTATCGATATGTAATAGGGACAGTAAAACGCGAAGAACAACCTGTACTCAAGCAGCGACAGCACCACCCTGGCCACGACTGACTGCTACCGTCAAGCAAGCAGCGCTACCCAGTCGCTGCTGGATTACTGTTTATTCTTCGTGCTTTACAATTCCTGTTAATATATATCGATAAAACAAGTATCGGACTAGGGTTCACTCGGAGCTGTCTATCGAATGGTAATCTGGAAGTGTGTTGTGAAACTTGCCACACAAGCCTCTTTGCGCCCACACTGCAGAGTCACGTCGGGGATATTCTAGTACAGAAAATCCTTCGCTGCCTGGTGCATCGCCGTTTTCAGCAGCTACGGTCGGTGGCACCCCTGCCGGGATTTCTCGAAGTAACATGCTGGCACAACATTAAAAAAAAAAAACTGAAAGTTAAAAGTCCGATTTAAAAATAATTTTGCGTGCAATGGGAAACAAACCGACGCTTTCTGGTGAAACTGGGCACAGCTTGAAAGACGTGATAAGCAGTAACAGTTTGGACTGACTTCAACTACACAGTACATAACGAAACTGCAAATATCTGCCGAAACACCAGAGAAAATGCGCCTCACGACTCTGAGGGGAGACGTACGATATACAAGGTGTAAATTTTAATTTGACAAACCAGAATAACTCGAAAAACAAGCTTCACACGAAAAAATGTGTAGAATCCAAAGTTGATTATATTCGAGGGGGACATATGCTGGTGCTAAACTTGGCCCGCCACCCCCTGGGGGTGGGGCGCGAGGCAGCCTCAAAATTTCAAATGGGAACCCGCATTTTTTTATTGCAGAATCAGATTCTACATGAAAAATTAAGTACATTTTGTCTTAAACATTTGTTTTGGTTCTTGGTAGTTGGCTCTGTAATTCAAGAAAATCCATGTTCTCATTTTTGCGTGGAAAATGGTTACAGATAAATATAAACTGAATTCACTCGTCAGTAAGTAGGATGTTTGGTTAGTTAGTTTGCTAGTCAGATGATTTGTTTGACAATTAAAAGTTGTGTGGCCTCATGACCACGAAACAAACAAAACTTATCCGAATCTGCGGAAAAAATTAATACAGTATTTGGATCAACGTATGTAAAACTGTAATTCCTCTCTCTCAAACACCACCCTATGGGGAGAGAGGGAGTGTTTTAGTTTTACCGAATCAAAATTTACGAAGTAAATGAGTATTTTTTATTTATCCGTAACCATTTTCCACACAAAAATGAGAACATGGATTTTCTTCAATTACAGCGCCAACAACCAAGAATCAAAACAAATGTTTAAGACAAAATGTGCGTAGTTTTTTATGTACAATCTGATTCCGCAATAAAAAAGGGGGTTCCCATCTGAAATTTTAAAGTTGCCTCCTGCCCCACCCCCAGGGAGTGGCGGGCTAATTTTAGCACCAGCAGATGTAGCCCTCGAATATAATCAACTTTGAATTCTACACATTTTTTCGTGTGAAGCTTATTTTCCGAGTTATTGTGGTTTGTCAACTTAAAATTTACAGCCTGAACAACGTTCCGTATTCCCAACACTGTTGTCGGCTGACGGAGGTTTGGGGTGGGGGTGGGGGGGGCATTGGGGTATTACTTTCTGGGCGACTCTGGTATGAGTTGGTGTACGTGATGAATTAGTTATTAGATAGCACAAATATTAATTCACAGTTCCTCGTGTTCGAATTTTCCCAATTAGGCCACAACACGTTCGGCTTCGTTACTTGAGATTCGGTTGTTTCTGGACCCGTGTCCCCCATCTTAAATTGGTACATTTGCCGTCTCCCATGACCCCTGGGTACTTTTATAGTCATCACACAGAAAGGCAGTGAATTTTTGGGTTTACGACAGCAACGATACTGTGGGATGCGGCGCAGAGTGGAGCTGGCTGGCGCGGCCGCAGTCGTGGGGTCCCCTGCATTGCGGCTGTGTCACGCGTCGCACGGGAAATTTCATTTGGGCCACGCCACGGCAACAGCCGCCCCGTCACGCCCCGCTCCACTCCTCCGCACTTCCTCGTTGCTGGGGAGCTGGGGTGTGCGAGCCGCCTGACTGTCCGCAAACGCTCGCTCTAAACGCTCCCGACTGCTGCCTTAACACACCGTGGGGTCACATGTTCGTAGCACTAGTTCGTTGTTTTGCAATTTAATAGGGCCGGCGATTTTACTTTCATTTTACCCTCAGCCGATAGGCTGACGCGCCTGCTGTTAGTATTGGGACAACGATGTTTCTGGAACACTCTGCATTTTTGGCAGATGTATCCAATTAAATGAAATAACAAGTTCACTGTTACCAGTCACCTTTTTATTTATTTCCACGACGCATTTCGAAGGATTAAACCTCCATCATCGGGTGGATTTACAAGTTCCTCCAAAAATCGTAACACAACACACACACAAATGTAATACTTACTAATGTAAATCCACCTGATGATGGAGGTTTAAACCTTCGAAATGCGTTGTGGAAATAAATAAAAAGGTGACTGGTAACAGTGAACTTCTTGTTCATTTAATGTCAGTAACAGTAACAGTAAAGCCTAACCTAAAAATGTTCGCATTTAAAGATGTATCCAAGATGGCGGCGATGACGTCATCCAAGATGGCGGCGTGTAGACTTGGCAACAGCGCATGACGCCATCCAAGATGGCGGATTCAGGTGGGAAGATAGGTCAATTGTGCGACCTCCACTACCCTAACCCCCTCCCCTTCCACAGGAATGATGGGAAGTTCGAATTCCATAAGGATAATGCATCACACCATGGTTATCTCTACTGACCTAAGAAAATCACAGGAAGATAGGTCACTTGGACTACCTCCACTAACCTGTCACCTGACTGCCACCTCATCCTAGGAAATCGCGGGGAGAGGACTCAACCTGTGCTAGACATAAGTCTTTATTATTTTGCATGCACTATTTATTTAAACAATTTGATGCAGTACAGCCATCCAGTGTGTTGACCATGAGGTCCAGACTCCAACTGACCTAGTCCACACCACCACCACCAGAGGGCACTCTCATACACAACGTAATCCAAGATGGCGGCAATGACGTCAGCCGATGACGCAAGTACCGTTAACCAAGATGGTGGGAAACAGTGTGTTCACCAGGGGGTCTGGCCCTAGTACACAGTACCACCACCGGAGAGCAGTGTCATCTGTTCTGTGACGTAATCCAAGATGTTGGGGGGAAAATGGCGGGAACCAATAGGAACCCTTAATCCAGTCACATGTTAGATTTCAGCCAGTAGGATGGCAGTATCTGGTGACGTCATTGGCGGGGATATAGAGCCAGCTGGGCAGCTATGGGACCTTAGTCTTTCGCAGTCAGTCAGCAGCAGCAGAAAAAGAAGAACCATGAAGCATCAACAGCAGTCGCAATCCAACACGGCCATGCATAACATGAGGAAACAGAAAAGTAAGTAACCCATATTATGACACTTTCTATCACAACAGTGTATGATGACTGTGCATTATATGTGAAATCGGGTGACAACTGTGTTCATCTAAGGCATGCTTCAGTTATGAAGTTATGCGATCTGGCTACAGCGCTACGTCTTGCACTGGAGAGACTGAACCGTTGGTTCATTACATAACAAACACAACTGGCTACCATGACACAGCACCCCATTTGATACACAGCCAGTTTCGGTGAAACGATTGTGCCAATTAATAATAGTTTGACTCTGAATTGGTGGCTTGCGATATTTAGTTACGAGTTATCTCTGAACCGTAGTAGCGGATTTAGATTCATGAAACCATAAACAACATTGCGCGCGCTCTGCACCCTTATGCGTCTCCATGATGACTGTTGGAATAACTCATTCGCGCATGCCACCTAGCAGAAACGTCGGGAACTGTGTTAGGCGGGAGTAAAACTTTAAATATACTGCATTCAGCGCTGTATCGAACATATCTGTTAGTTTACTTACCCTTTTCATAATTAACGATAAGGCCAGGAAGTGTGGCGTCCATCTTTTCACAGTTGTAATATGTACATACGACGAGCTGTGTGACGTAGAGGTGAAACAGGCGATGGACCTTATCGTGATCATGTAGGCATTTTTAAGTACAGCATTCTTATTAGATTTTAAATATTCGCGGGATTCTATGTTTCGAGAGGGATATAATTTTTAACCATAAGTACAGCATTCTTATTAGATTTTAAATATTCGCGGGATTCTATGTTTCGAGTTGGATATAATTTTTAACCATCATAATCATTTTACGTTCGACAGGCATTTCGTTTGCTGTAGATGCGAACAGTATGCATGCAATATTATGTTTTTACATAAGTGCATACAAATTGATAATGTGCTGTCGATATCTATATGCAAACACTTGTTTGTTTATCCTCTGTATAAGATGTCACAGATGATGGGCTATATGTTTGAATACTAATCCGGCACATAAATGCATTTCAAGTGCAGCTCAAGGTGTACAATAAGATGTGCCTTATCAAATGTGTACATAGAAACACTGGAGCACTCCATATACAGGATATTCTTTCATAACACTTAGAAGGGAACGTTCCCAGGTGTAAATAAACGATCTTGATGAAACTTGGCGGGTATGTAAACAGGTCAAAATAACCCAATATACATTTTTTCTTCTTTGGCCAATTTCACTTTTACGAGGTAAAACAACACGAAAGGCAATTTGCCATATTGGGATTAGATGGAATTTCTTCGAATTCACGATATTTAAAAAATGTGTTTCATATAAAAGCTGAAATGTAATTAACGTTCTGGAACACTGTGTAATCAAATCTTAAAAAATACTCCAACACTATCGATTAATTTTGAAAAATGAAAACTTTTGTTATAACATAAATTAAAGAAGCTTTGTCGCCACATCCATCCATGTGTAGTAAAGCTGGTTTCAGAAACACCATTTTGGGAAAATACGCTGTACGCAACGTGCTATCTGATTATTTTCAACATCCCAAATTGCAATATCTAAACGTTCATTATTATTCTAATTATTTGCTTTATTATTTTTGTTATATGTTAAAACTGTTATTTTACAGTTTACATTTTTGTTTATTTTTTGTTTTTAAGTTTGCCATTTCACATACGTGTATTTTGTTAATCGAAAATAACAAATAACTCATTATTATGACACAAAATCATTACAATAATGATCATCTGTAAAGAAGTGCTTAAAACTGTTTTTACACTGAGCACATAAAATGAACGAAATTCCTTCACATAATATACATAACGGGCAACACAGTTTAAAATAAAATTCAGCAGGAATCACATATTGTGGTAGGAGATCCTCTACATGCTGATTTGTAACAGGCATATTTCAGTAAACTGGAAAACCACAACGAAGAGAACTGATACTGCACTACTGACTGCAGCTTGATAATATTGTTTCTAAAGTGTAAATCGAAGTCATAACCGTTCAGCAGAAACGCATCTGAACATCACACAAAGTTCTTCCGACATCGAAAGCCATATGCGTCGAACGGCCGTATCTGTTCTGTTGAGCCTTTTGGGATCACCAATGAACAAGTTCTTTGACTTCAGGTACGACGCTCAGTACGGTTATTTCGCATTGGCCACCCTACGAATCTAACAACAATTTAGATTTTCCTTAAGCACTGAGAAAGAAAAGTTCTGTCGAATTTATTCTGACCTGGTGAGACTTTAGTTTACCAGATTTTGATGCCGTCGCAAGAACATTTGGGGCTTCAAAAAGAGCTTCTCGAATTCTCGGTCGAAAATCTCTAAGTTTTTTTTAGAACTATAAAAATATATCTGTTTAATAAGATGGTTTCGAAGGTTTTCCCTCTAAAGCTAATATGCCAAATTATCTTTCGAGGTGTGTTTCACCCCTTAAATGTGAAACTGGACAAAAAAGGAAAAGTACATACTGCATTATTTTGACTCCACGTAACCGCCAAGTTTCATCAACATCGTTTATTTGCACCTGGGAATGTTCCCTTGTTAGTGGGAAGTCCTCCCAAGCGACAACACTTAACGGAGATTTGTTGTTGTCGGTAGAAATGGGATCGACAATGAGAATGACCGCGCTGCAGTCGAAAGTCAATCGCACTGTACTCATGGCTAATGCTGAAGCCCCAACGTTTAAATGTTTGGGAGTTGCTTGGAGCTCGCAAAGTCTGGGAGTTGGGCTGGTAGTACTTCCTGGTTAAAGAGAAGAGTCTTGGACCTTCTGGATGCAGATTCTTTGTGAAATGGAAAGTTAGAGATCCACAAAGTTATTCTTCAATTACGGAAAGCTTATAAGAATTGTTAAGTCCATTCCTGTGCGCAAGAGTCGTGTTCTGATCTGTTTTTCTATTTTTTCTGATTATTGTAGAGGAGTATTGCTGTCCAGTGCACGCGCACACGTATGACTGTTGACCGGAGGTCTTACATTTGATCGTAAGATTACCGTTTAGGTCGTAACGGTGTTCACGGAATATAGGGGCTTGACTAGTTTTAAACAAAGCGAATAATTCGCATTTCGTTCAGTGGAAACAAAACGTGTTTGCATTTTGGTATGACTCTTGCCCTACTTAGCTCTGAAGCGTTACTCTGTTTTCTCTTTATGGAAATTCCTTCCGAAGTTGCAAGGAATCAATCGGAAATGCGAGTTTTCCAGTTCATAGGTCAAATTATGGAATCGAATACACAGAGTAATTATAAAGACCATGAAACATTTCAAAATGTAACAAATGATACAGTGTGTTAAAAAGATACTCTCAAAGTTTAGTTTTTTTTTTCTTTTTCTTACAACGTTTATAAATGCTGTGTCCAACCTTCGTCAAATGGGACATATCTAATAGGTCACCCATTTCTATCAGTTGGCCTTTCACGAAAGTTGAGAAGTGAGAAGTGGGTTCGTCATGACTTATGACTCGTAGAAGATGCAATTTTTACTGCTTCACTCTCACTCGCTTACGAAAGGTTTCCCACAATGATGGTGTTGTAGCTCTACAGGTAGACTTTGTGAGACTTCGGCAAAATCACATTACTTACACGGTCCACTATCTGTTCTGACATGCCTGATCTTCCGGAACGTTTTGCATCGCACAAACAACCGTCCGCCTCGAATTTCTTGTATTACTCAACTACCATCTGGTAAACAGGTGGTGTATAGTAAAACTTGCCGTATAAAACTTCTCAGGTTGAGAGGTTTTGTGATCTTATTTCCGTGACTATAAAATCGATTCAAATTTTAAACAAATCACCAGCATGAGCCCAGTTATTAGAGGAAAGTTGTACCTTCTCTGGCCTGGATGAATGCACTGGTTGGGTTGGGATGAGTGTCACAAGGCCAATGTATCCTCTCCTGAGGCAACCTGGTTCTCAACAGCTGTCATGTTCCCTCACATCCTGGAGACTGGCACTGGGGCAGGGTTGACGTCTGAGCTGCGAGCTGGTCACACAGCTGTTCTATCGGGCACAGAGATCTGGAGAGCTTTCTGGCCACGCGAGTTCTTCAATACCAAGCAGTCAGTTCATACAGACACGGGCCATGTGCGGACGAGCATTGTCCTGTTGAAAAATGGCACGAAGATACTGTCGCAAGAGGGGTTACGCACGAGAACGAAAGATGTCCATGACGTACTGTTGTGCTGTGGCGAGTTCCTTCAATCACTACCTGTAGTGACGTGAAGTCATACCCGATGGATCCTCAAACCATGACGCCAGCAGTAACACCGCTGTATCTCTCTATAATATTGGAAGAATGTGACCTCTCTTCAGGCTGTCGCTATATTCCCCGACGACGGTCATCTGGGGTACTGCAAAATCCTGATTCATCACTGAACACAATGCGACGCAATTCCAAAGTGCGGCTGCTGCTAGTTCCGACGAACGGTGCGGCATAACACAGTATGTTTCAAGGAGTCCATTACTTGTGCTCTGATACCGCAGATGTGCACAATATGGGGATCAACTGGAGTCTTGACAACGAGTATGCCAACCTTCACGTTCCCATGCAGTCCAAAATCGGGCCACTGCTACATCTGAATGCCCCACAAACTCGGATATGGCACGATTCGATCAGCAGGCCAAGTGGAGACCCACAATTAAGTCCTTTTCAAACTCTGCCAGGTGCTGATAACGTTCTCTCACACGTGTAGGAGGCATCTCTCTGTCCTTCGCAGTGATCACTCAACATCTTATGCTGTTCACGCCCATTATATCCTACCAGGCCTGGTAACAACACTAAACACGACCAGAACTAATGCACCCTGGTGACTGTTTTACTTACCACAGACAACTGCAACTCTAATTATTTGCAACAAGATTGGAGAGCTCTCAGAAACGATTGCATGTAATGTGCTCTTTAACGGGATATGCTATTGCAGCGCTCTCTCGCAACAGTTGCCTCGGCGCCGGTTTTGGTTACCGTCATTTTGTCATAGACGTATACTTTAACGGCATACGAACAGTTTACTGATTTGGTCGTTTCGGAAATGCTTACACCCTTGGCGACAAAGCCAACCATCTTGCCCTTATGGACATCAGATAAATCGCTCCGATTTACGTATTACGAAGACGACTGCTTAGTTTTCGACGAGCCCCGGAAATGCTTTATATACCCTCCGCAGATAGGGCTGCCACCTCCCCTTTTGAGGGGTTATTGCATACTGACGTCGAATATAGGCCGTGGTCACATTAATGTAAGAAGATCGTGTATCAGCAGCAAATATATTACAGTTCATTGGTCCGATCCCGGACTCTTTCTGCTTGTGGTTTTATTATCATAGTATTTTTGACTTTCGAGCAGTGAGAAGGCTAACCTTGTCCCGCTTGTCAAAGTGCGGCTGGATATGCTTATTTATACTTATTTTGTATAAAATCAGCGGCGAGGATTCATCCGCGTCCTGCAATAAACGTTTACGATTAAATCTGTGGTGGCAGCACGTTGTGTCATTTGTCTCGCATGCCGTACATCGCCTAACGTGCGTGTATTCTGACCGCGACCGCGAGTATGATATCACGCGACGCCACAGAAGTTCCGATGCATGGACGAAAGGAACTTTCAGTAGCGTTCCTAAAACGCTACGTTTCTAATAGCTCCTGGCAGCTCACATACAAAAAGCAGCATAGTTGTATTCCAGTACCACATCTCCTCTCGTGCTCCTCTTGCACCGAATTGGTCCACGTTTGGGTATACGTTGAGAATATCCGATATTCTTTATTCGGGTGATCACGCTCTGAAGTGATCCGCAACCGGTAGTTCCAAGCTACGCCCCATTGCATGTGCTCTTGAAAGCTTGAATACAAAAACCAGCAAAACTGTGTTCGACTACATCTACTTGTCCTGCTCCTCTCGGACAGAACTGGTCCACGTTTGGGAACACGTTGAGAATATCCGGTATTCTTTATGCAGGTGATCATGCTCTGAAATGATCCGCGACCTGAAGTACCAAGCTACGCCCCACTGCACGTGTCTGTCTCGTGTAGACCCCTGAGAGCAGACCCTTGTGCATCACCTGAGCAGACAGAGCTTGCAGACGGCGTGCAGCCATGTGTAGCGACGTGCTGAGCTTCACGGCTGGCGAGGCGCCCCGCCCGGCCCGGCAGCAGCAAACAAGGTGTCTATAAATCAGGGCGGCTCCCGTCCCACCCCATCGCGTCACGTCACGTCACGTCACGGGCCAGATGGCGCAGCGTGACCCCGCGGTCACCCGCCCGAGGTCAACCCGCGCTCGCCTGGAACCGGCTCTGCGGCGTCCCCCCTGCCCCTTCCCGGAAGCACGCGCGCGCACACACAAAGCCGCAGCCACTGTGCTGCTGACACACTGTTCCGCATCTGAAAGCATTGCATTCCGGGAACAGGTTATGTCGCCTACAACTCTCCTGCCTCCCATCGGTACAGCACTGTGTATCAGCCGATAAAAACGAAATATACATACCTAACGCCATTTCAATCAACGGAGACACTATAATAAAACAGTAAAACACCCAATACCCCTGTAATGTCTGTTAAACCTTGTTTTTGAAACTTCCTTCCACAGGAGTTGAACGGACTACAGGAACTTTCATATTTCTCCTTCTTCCTGTTAGCTTGTACCACGTGCTTTAAGATATTTTTAGGCAGTCACTACAAATGATCTAATTTAATTCCGTTGCGCAGTTATCTTCGGTTCGGTGCAAAACTAGGAAATTATTGTTTTACATTGTTTTTCACATTTAACTTATGTTAAGCCTCTTTGACTAAAATAAATGACACTATAATACTCCTGAGAGATTATGTACGAGACTTCATAAATAAACGAGAGTTGTAGGCGTTGGTAAGGAACTCTTTATCATGGTGTATTATACTCTGATCTAAGTCAGTAGGCATTCGACAGATAGCGTGCTGGACTGCTCCCGCCAGCAATTCACCAATGGAAGTCTGCTATGGTCGGCTACCACTGTGTTGCCACTACGGTGCGCTAGCACTCTTCTCAAACAGAAAACTTTCCCGGGAGAAAAAAATTGTTTGGTAAAAAAACCTAACTCCAATCCTCATTAAAATTAATAATACTGATTTGACACAAGTGAAAACGTTGTCTAGATCTATATCATACGAGAATTTTAGCATAATTTTTGAAGGGGAATTTCATACTTGTTACATGTTAAATAATAACAAAGTAGGAAAAAACACTATTTTCCCAAGTATGGCGTTTATGCTACATTACGGACCATGATTTATTATAGCTTGCGCTGCTGTAGCTATGCGAACCGGTACGTACGAGAGGTTACGCACTCCGTAAGTGCCGTGGCATATGAACAGGAAGCGTGGAATAAAACCGTGCGGGTATGCTTCCTTGTCCTGAAGCGTCGACAGACAGCAGGACATCAGTTACTGCATTTGACGCCAAGATTAAAAACATCTAGTATTGATATTTAATGTTTAAATGATTAAGAAGCTATTATGACAATGTTGAGCATTTTGTCCACAATGATATCTATATAAGTACAACTTAATTTAGTCAAAATTGACCTGCAAAGATTAATAAAAGAATTGGTTTAATGTTACGATTGATTGGCGGGCTTGACTGACGAATCACGAAAGCCCCCTGCGCGGATAGGGGTGAAAAGTTACGGCAGCCTACTATTGAGTCTAGCATTAACTTTCATACACGCAAGGATCTAGGGGAGAATCAAGTTAAATTTGCTAGAATTTACCTTGTTACTTTATTATGACTTTGTGAGGTTGAAGTTGTACGTCGACCGGAAAATTCCGCATGTAAAATAAAATAAACATATAAAGATTCGGCCGTAATAAAAACTGAGAACAAATTTTCGATGTGTTTGGAGACACTACAGACACCTACGCCATACGTGAATTTCAGATTCTGTAGCACGGAGACATGAAAGCTGTTTTTCTATCACTGCAGAGTGTGAAGCACTCTGGCAGCTGACAGGCGACAGCACTTTTCGTGACAACGTCGAAACTTTCGATCTTGAAGGTCACATATCAACTATTCAAATCAGATTGCAGTGTGCGAATTTTTCTGACTTCGAACTGTGTCCTTAAGCTGTGACGAGTCTCTTGTATCTCGATAAAGTCAGTGGCATGATTCGTGCAACGCTGCTGTGTTGGGGTCTGGCACTAGGAACGAGGCGAGACTGAATCCACAATGCGCAAAAACGGCAGTCTTTCCGCCATCCAAAACTGCGGAAAGGAAGTCTCGCAAGCGCAACGCGGAATGTGGCGTTTCCAACTGGCTAGCACCGCGTCTACAGGGCGTGATCGGGAAACGGCAGGCCGGCACACATCGTCTCGGATGGCGGAGTGCGCCTGCGCGCTCCGTTCGCTTTCTGGAAGAATGCAATCTGTTCCGGCAGATACCGCTGGCCAGCAGCTCCGTGCTCCCGCTAGCCCACGCTGCGCTCTCCACGTGCCTCACACGTGGCGCCACGAGCACACCAAGCAATGACTACAGTCTAGTCAAAACTACTTTAGCACTGACACCTATGATGGAAGTAATTGGGAAGAGGGGGGAGGGGGCACAACACTTCCCGCCCCACATTGAGCTGAATTCTAAAGCAGCTTGCTGTCCTTCGTGTTCGTCTCACGTTGTGATTTTGTTTGTTATTTTCACTCCTGCAGGTGTTTTAATTTTATTTGTCGTTAAAGTTATTTGTAGTGTGGTATTAAAAAATGTAAATAGAAAGTTCGTCGAAAGTTATGAGTGAAAATGATCTGCGTCGTTCTCCTCGTCGGGGGATTGCCGTAAGAGATCAGTCGAGAGAAATGGTTTGTCTGTTAAGGCCTACTAAGAGAATGAAAAATTTAATGGTCGCTCGATTCTCTCTTTTAACAATGTAATAGTTAGAAATACTTCAACTCTGAAACGATTGTGAAAATTGGCATGGAAATGTTCGAGAAATCAAAGGAAATTTCAAAAACGTCGATGCTTGAAATTCTTTAGGAAAAAAACGTTCTATGGATAAGCGAATTATCACTACAGAATCACTTGCTAAGGACGCGGTTCTCGTCATATTTATGATCATTATCACAGAAAGGAAAATCCAACACAGTTATTGGTCGCCCTCAAGGACTTAGATCTCTTTCAAGGCAGCCAAACACAGTTTTTTTTCTTTTTTTCACTTCGTTACGTAACAACAGTGACAGGTAAAGTGACGCTTCAAGCACGTCAGAGCGACGAAAGTGATGTCAATGGAGCTTTCTCATGGCCACCACAGAAATGAAGAATAGTTGAATTCATCCGCGTGTTTGAAGTGTGCAATTTACAACGGTAAGTACATACCTAACAAAAGTATATTTTCCTAAGTGCTGAGCTTTTAATAAGAAGACGTTACCAGCAACCAACTCCGAGTGAAGTTTGCCTCAGGAATTCAGTCCATATCACACAAAATAAGTATAACTGTTTGCAACATAACTGCTGCAATAATGAAGTAATGTTTTCCGTTTAAGTAGACAGATCACAAAAACTGATAACAGGCTAATTATAAACTATCAATCCGTTTCCTGTAACAAAACCATATGGATGTTCGCTTTGAACTTGACGCACGAACGGACAACAACGCGTCATATTTAACTGAAATCATCTCGTGTTAAAATACGCTGACAAAGTTTCGGTTTGGAGTAGACGAAACTTTTATGTACTCCTAAGACTTCATTCGCTTGATGTGTTCACCTATCTTCAATAACAAAAATGTTCCCGGCGTATCGAAACCTCGGTAACGTCGTCAGAAAATGCGTTTTAGCAAACTGTCCGTATAATGTCCTAATAATGTGTTTCCGTAAATGAAGCTTAGGTGAAACATATTGGAGGTCTTCTTGGCCACATTGATCCAAGTTCCATATTTATGAAGAGAATAGTTTGCCTGTTTGAGCGAATTCGATGAAACGTAAGGGCAGCTCTGCTCCTCGCCTTCATGTGCTACTGCCGAAATGTCAGTCCTAAAGTAATCTGAACAGACTATAAACTACATACTACATATGGTAAGTGAATGCTGTTAACTTACAGTATGCCTGACGCGCTCCTTCCGGTTTTACAGGTGCTACTGCAGCAGGCAACGAGCACGCCGCATGCCAGCCGGAATGTACGAAAGGGATGGGCAGCTGGCCTAAGCAGAACTGGTGAGCGGATGCACGTTCCCGGACTAATGCAGCTGGTAACGCGATAAATCCGCATCTAAACTCCGCAAGCCACATCACAGGTGTATCGTAGGGTACTTTTGGCTCCGCCCCCCCCCCTCCCTCCCCCATTCTCACTCATTTCCTGTCTAATTCCTGAATAACTTGTGGGAAAAATAATTGTCGGTATGGCAATAATCTTCTCTTCCGCGATCACTTCGTGAGGCGTAAGTGGGAGGAATTCTCATGATGCCTCGTGAGCTCTCGTAATTTCAATAGAAACCTACTCGTGATGCACAACGCTCTTTGTTGGGCATCCACAAAACGTTCTCCCGCAGACAAAATGATCCTGTAACGAACTGCAACGCTGTTCGTTGAATCTGTTAACCCTACTTTAATTCAGTCAATGAAGAAAAACCAGGGGAAAATTCGTATAGTCGCAAATGTTTGTGCCGTGGTAGGGTAGAGTGAATGAATAACTTACTAAAAATCCTGACCAGTGAGGTGTGAACATGGGGGTTAATGGTAGTTTAAAGGGTTTTTTTATATTTTTCTTGAGTGACTCTAAAGCCGCGGCTTCTATCGAAAATATTTCCTAGCACAAAATGAAACTACACTGAATTTCCTACAAAAAAGTCCTACACCTTATTTTCTGAGACTGATAGTTTCCACGTTGCAGTACACGGAAGAACAGAAAATTATTAAAAATCATGTTAATTGTAATTGTGAAATGTATTGGGTTAAGAACAAATATCAAATGTTTGTACAACATCAAACTTCAATAGAACCATATTAAAGGATAAACTGTATTGTGTGGGTGTAACACAGTGGAAAGGCAGAGTGGAGGTTAGAAGTGTGCGGAAAGGTAGATGGCCGTATTGTGGCCATGCACTAACCTCCTTCATAGGCCTGCAAAATGAGGAGAGCACGTAATTCCCTATTTTACCTACCGCACTAGGTCGCAAGAAGCAACTACAGAGTATTTTTAGCATCGTGCAGCAGAGTCAGCAACTGTAAAATGTAATTATGTTAACTTTCAGGCTACAGTTGCAAAAGCAAAGAAACTTTACCTAGGTTTCGGCTATAATAATGTAGCCTTCTACAGAAATGTCACAATATAAAATTAAAATTAAAACATGCTAGATATTGGCCTTGTCAAACTTTAGCTTCTTGGTTTAAGAGCTCTGGCTACGACATACAGCCTTTTTGTTCTTATTAGTAGCTTCGGGAATTTCCCGATTATACACCGACATTTAATACACTAACCTATGTTCAATGCTGTTTCAAAATTTGTTATACACCAAATGACGTATTCATATTTAAGAGCTTCATAAAATTTGCAAATATACTCCGTTGCCTATAATGTCTTCATAATATTTTGTGGCGTTGCACGCACCTATTGTCCGATAAATCCATTACTTTGTATGATCTTCTACCTACGTTAGTAGCTGGCTATGACATACAGCCTACTGGTTTTCTTATGTATTAATTGCTGATCACATACTGTATATCTAACCGCTAAACCGTATGTGACAATTGTCCTTATTGTCATTCACAGGCGTTAATTCTTAGCTAAGTTCCACATTTTCAGGCACTGTTGACCTTAACTTAGCATCTTTTCTTATTGAAAGGTTCCTTTACGCTATGTAATGTCATTTGCCTCTCGTAGAACTGTAACTTCAGTTATTATGGTTTATTTGCCAGTAACATTGTTAGCTGCTGTAACAAATAATGTTATCAAATAATGTTTATTCATACTTTTGTACAGTACACTTTTTATATGTCTTTTACCTTTTAAGGAACGGTAATTTCAGTAACTTAGGGTTTTAATGCCATTAATAGTCCGAATTATTGTAATAAACTATTTTCCATAATAATCTCAGTTAACGTTTTCAGGTTTTAAGTCAGTATTACTCTGCACGCGCATGAGCGCGACCACCAGCTGAGCTCGCTGCGTCACTGCCCGCGGCGCCCAGTTACGACTCAGCGCCTGCGGCCCACCTGTCTGGGCTGTTTGTGTGGCCTATCGGCAAAACATTAGTACAAGTGACGCGGTTCAAATGGCTCAGAGCACTATGCGACTTAACTTCTTAGGTCATCAGTCGCCTAGAACTTAGAACTAATTAAACCTAACTAACCTAAGGACATCACACACATCCATGCTCGAGGCAGGATTCGAACTTGCGACCGTAGCGGTCGCTCGGCTCCAGACTGTAGCGCCTAGAACCGCACGGCCACTCCGGCCGGCAGTGACGCAGTATTATGACTATGTATTGTAGTACTAACATTTCAAGTTTGACAAGGCCAATATCTGGCATGTGTTAATTTTAATTTTATATTGTGACATTTCATTATTATAGCCGAAACCTAGGTAAAGTTTCTTTGCTTATGCAACTGCAGGCTGAAAGTTAACATAACAACTACAGGGAGTCTCACAAAGTTACATTGACCCTTCCGCAGTTTGCCTTTATCAATCACTGGCGACAAAGTGTGCAGACAGGCCCAGAGGCGTTTTTTCTTTCACAAAATGCGTTAACACTACATGGAATACAGATATGAATTACTAATACTCGTAATACAAGGCAAGAAACGCATATGGGCATGTTAGATGACCCTTTGACTGTCACCCGTGGACAGTGAAATGAGACATCAGCACGACAATAGTTTTGTTTATTAACTTCTTTGTTATGGCCCACGGCCGTAGTACATCAGGAACAGTTTGGTGGAGGCGTCCAGTTGCCTCTCATGCGAGACAATAGACGTCCGGCATTGCTGACAGCGCGAAGAGCAGGACCGAACGTGTCGTCACTCGAATGCCAACTGTCAGCGATGTCTGCGGCTGCGACTGCGATGGCAGCGCAGTTGACAACTCTGCGGGGGCGGCCGTGACCTCCCTCCAGCGAGTGGGCGGCGCTCTGCTCTGGCGGCAGCTGCTTTCGATACACTACTGCCAGAATCTACCAAAATGTTTGCACAGTGTACTACAACACTAGAGGGAAACATTGTCATCCTGTACAGTAGCTGTAGCGTTCTAGCTAGTGTTTACGTAGTGGCGTTATTTTCATTTTATCATGTCACTATTTAATTTTAGAGCTGCTTGCTTTTCAGTTTACAGACAAGACTATACTTCCCAGTACATCTTGTCCATTTCTGATGTGAGTAGACAAAGTAACTTCAATAAGCTCATGTTTATGTAGTGGCGTTATTTTCATTTTATCATGTCAGTATTTATTTGCAGTTGTTAAATAAGCTATTATTTACAAGATCCGACAGCTCGAGCTGTCAACTGTCTACCGCGATGAAAGGTCTGACTCGAGTGTAACATGCTGTCAATATGTATTTGACTGTTTACGGTATTTACTGTTTCCAGTGATCTTTCACGAACAGTGTAGCAAAGTGTAGTGGCTCTGTTTACTTTTTTATACGAAATACGTTACATTTGTTTACGTTCAGGCCAACTGCCAGTCCCTGCACTGATCGTCGATCCCCTACAAGTCCTCCTGCGTGTCGCTACAACAGTCTTCTGGTGTTGCCAACTTCCTACAGACAAGAGTATCGCCCGCGAATATAATCACGCAGCCTCAAATGTTAACCACAGATAATTAATGTAAACTGTAAAAAGTTGCGACCGAATAACCCGTCGATTATGTTCCGTTAAGGATATGCCGGGTACTGTCTGCAAGAAAGTCATGTATCCATGGTCAGATACTCGTTAAGCTCGTATTTTGTTCATTAAGTGACAGTGCGCAATAGTATTGAATCCCTTCCGGAAATCAAGGAACACGGAATCAACCTGAGCGCTTCTGTCTACGGTGCTCCGTGTATCACGGATGAAGAGAGCGAGTTGAGTCTCGAATGTTGTTTTTTAAAAATGGGATTTTCGTCCTCCAAGAACGTCACAATGCGTGAACGTAAAACACGTTACATAAATTTACAACAGAACGACGTCAGCGATACAGGCCTCTAATCGTGCACATCTGTTTGATGGCCTTTCTTGAAAACGGGCATGCCCAGCACTGAAAAAAAAAGAAACATAAAGAGAAGCCGTCATTTGATAAAATACAGAACGACCTTTGTGTTGTAATATCCTTTACGTGTCACAAGAGCAACTATACCTCGCATTATAATATTGTCTTTAAAATCCGGAAAGGCTGAGATGTGTGACAATAAAAAATAGATCTACGCCAACAAGATGCCTACGAGCACAATTTGTATAATTATCTAGATTTCAGCAAAGGCCTGTTGTGGTCTAGGCTCATCGACACATGACCTAATGTGTCAGTTGTTTACAGGTGATTAACGGCGGTGCTCTTTGTCCCGATTCCGAATAGCAGCTTTCTACAGAGGAGCATCACAAACTAGGAATAACGTTGCATGCTACGTGTCAGCTTACAGCGCCATCATCAGTCGCTGGCTGGAAGCGGACTTATGAGTGAGGTACCGTTCGTAATGCCTCCCGTCTAACACCCTATCGTAGTGAAAGACTGCCTTTCATGCTGCAGTGAAAGGCTCAAGCGTAGACGGATTGCGAACAGTTGAACGTGAACGATGCGACATGTACTTAAACGTAGTATACGCGATCACAGCGCGCTCCAGCGGCAGTTGTCGGCTGTATCTGGGTCGCATATCATAATGTTTACGAATTCCTACGTTACTTTTTTGAAAATGCACATATCCTCCGGTGGCTAGTCATGTTGTCCTGTCTTTAGTGTGCATAAATAAAAACTTCAATATCCATGAACATGTTGTAAGGCAAAAAGGAAAGTACTATGTCTAGTCAATAAGGAAAACGGCTTACAAAAGTTCCATAGTGCGACACACTTTTACAATAGTTCAACATATAAGATAAAAATTAATTCATTATTCTCTTTTCTGTACACCGCTAAGGTCATTCTTACTTCATCACTTTCCATATTCAGTAGCAGAATCTTTACAATATATAAAATAGAATTTGCTGGTGTTTAGAAATGGCTTATACATATACAGCCTTCAACTGAAAGCCAAAAGGGCGTCTCGTGGCAAGGTACTGAAGACTGCTTGAGTCATGTGATGTACGTAGCGTTCTTCCATCTCACTGGTCTATGTTTAACCGCACGTTCAGAATATGTAACATGCCAGATATTGCTCTGCACTATCGGAAAGACTCCCCAACGTGCTTTTTCCACACGCTATGAGGTCAGAAACTTGACACTCTCGAAGCTCAGCGTTCGAATGCACGGTCCGTGTGAAGCCGAGTCAGAAGGGCAGCCGTTAGCAGGGCGACAACACAGAGTGGGGGGATAAGGCGTACAATGATGTGTCGGTTGAGTGAACGGTGAACAGTGAATAGCGAATAGCGCACAAACGATCCTTATCAGAAGGGGGATTCTGATTTAAGGTGAAAGAATTATGTTGTAACATAGCTATCTTCCGCGAAAGTAAAAAATTACGAGACCCGTTGAATGGAATGAACGATCTACTGAGCATTGAGAATAATAAGTTTACTAGTATCACATACATATGAAGCACAGCATGGAATTTAATCGTGAACTGTGGGAAAACCGGAAAGAAGAGCATCTACGTGTTTGAGATATAGTATTACAGAAGGATCCTGTAAACTTTCTTACCAAGGTAAGAAAAGTGAAGTTTTTCTGCAAAATCGACGAGAAAAGAAATACGTTGAAAAACTAACTAGCTGAAAGGCGATGGTAACAGCACATATGTAAAGAGATCAGGGAATAATTTACACGGTAACAGAGTGAGCCGGAGAGATGAAAAAATATAGGAATAGACAGAGACTGGAATAAGCACACTCAATAATTAGGGACGTTGGGTGCAAGAGGTACTTTGACACGAAGAAATACAGACAGAGATCAGGTGAAAAGTTTTCAGACGCATGAAGTGCTATTACAGCATTTTCATTTTGCATTTGATTGACTCTCGTACGAGGTCATAACAGACGGACCATAAACTTGGATTGGGAAAGGATTAGGAAGAAAATCGGATGTGCATTTTGAAAGAAACCATCCCGACATTTGCCTTAATCGATTTTATGAAATCATATAAAACCAAAGTGTGGCTGGCTGGATGGGGATTTGACCCGCTGTCCCGAATGCGAGTCTAGTGTCTCAGCTCAATAGCTTAAGTGTCTCGTGCGCCTGTCGCCTTAATAGTGTCATCTCTGGTTAATGGGAGAACGACTTCAAACATTCTGTGCAACGCACACAGTGTGGAAACGTATTAGTGTTTATTACCGCAGTGAGAAGGTCAAATCAGTGGAAATTTCCACAAATGTTTTCCAAATCAGATTTCGGAGGCCCGTCACGTAAGTAAACTTCCGCTCCGATCAGGGATCCATTAATTGTCGAGCAAAAAGAACATTACTGGACATGATTAGTTCATTCTAGAACAGCAATGCGTCTTATTGCTAACGAACAGCACAAAAGTATATTTCTCAGCTACGTCGTGAATCCTTCCCTGGTCTGGTGAGAAAGACACAGTTTTCACATGTATTCCTGTAGATTTCGTGGTCTCAACGAAGATAGTCCTTTTTATCTATTCTTTGTTTTTTTCTCCTCGCTGAACGATTTTCAAGCCTTTGGTAACTGTGGGAGAGCTGTGAAGACTCAAGAGATCGTACACTGTAGCGACGCTAAGTAACTACGCTTGAGCGTTTGAAATTAGGTAACAATATACGAACGATTTTCGACGCGGATCGAATAAGACACAAACTCGCTAACATTGGTACGAAGAAACCTATACCACTCACTGTACAGTGGGTGAAGACGTTCCGGGCTTCGACTGAGTGTCAGGTTTCCGAGCTTCTATTGCGTGTCAGATTTCGACCTTAATGTGAGTTTGTGCGGAACTGCAGAGCGTGAATGCGGTGCGCTTTGGAAACGTTACATGACGATTGCAAACGCTCCGATTTGTTCGAGTGAACAAAGGAACAAAGATGTGTGAGTAGTACACGGATTCAACCCCGGTACGCGACTTTCACGGGCAGTGCGCTACCAGTTACGCCATCGAAACACGCTTCACGGAAAAACTAAAACAAATCCTTGCTCGAATGCCGGCGCCGTTCACAGTTTCAAGTTCTCACGTAACATAATCGGACAAAATAGTCAACCTAGAATTAACTGCAAACACATTGCTGACTTCTTAAAGTCTAGAGACACATTTGCGGCAAAGAAATACTTTATAAGACGCGTAACAAACAAGACGAACTGGAGCTCTCAATACTTTTATCCTGCAGTCACTCACGGCACTTTATTTATCAAGCATTTAAGTCAGTCGGACAATCACAAATAAACATATAGTTCCGGTAAACAACTTCAAAGAAATATATAAGGGTAAACAACATGTGGTAGAGTGCGGACATATAACAAGGTAATCAGCGGCGATCGTAAACTAACAAGATTTCCATTTTCCGAGAGGCGAGGAGCAGATTGGGAAAAGCCCCACCTCCTCGCAGTCAAACAGCCTATGTCCGTGCTCTGTGCTCCTGAAAACTCAGAACTCATATAATGGTCATATGGATCTCCGATCCCTTCTGGTGTTATTAGGGTTGTACTCGAACCATGTTGTGCAGCATGATTAGTCTCTCCAATCCTTTGAAAATAAGACTAGAATACAATGAACTACGCACAATACAAAGACAAGCGAAGTACAAACAGCATTCGGTAACTGCTAAAGCGTTGTTGCTGAAGTTGGCATTGCCGTAAAAGCGGTTGTTGTTCTTGCCCGACTCTCAGCGGTATCCTACGCCACGATTATCCAAAACATGACCCGCCTAAAACTGCCACGTTGAAGTGCATGCACAACAGATTTATCACTGCCATGTCGCATGTGATATAGATCAGCAAGGTTCACAGGTATGTCATATCCCTTTCTGGTTTGTTGATTTCACAATGAAGGCCTTACCAGTTGGAGTTCTGAAGATGGTACGCATCGGCTGTAAATTATCAAATAAAATACTCTGTTAAAGGACAACAGCTGTTAAAGGACAACAGATCAGTTTTATCATTAAGTTTCCCATTCACTCAATCCGAAGCACCACAGGGCTCCAATAGGCATTGTTTGACTGTAGGTGGCACAGTACACCTATCCTTCCTCCGACCAATGAGCTAAACTTATGCGGTGAATTATACGGGAATCTTATACTTAACGTGGACTGGAGGAGGAGGAGATTAGTGTTTAACGTCCCGTCGACAACGAGGTCATTAGAGACGGAGCGCAAGCTCGGATGAGGGAAGGATGGGGAAGGAAGTCGGCCGTGCCCTTTCAAAGGAACCATCCCGGCATTTGCCTGAAGCGATTTAGGGAAATCACGGAAAACCTAAATCAGGATGGCCGGAGACGGTATTGAACCGTCGTCCTCCCGAATGCGAGTCCAGTGTGCTAACCACTGCGCCACCTCGCTCGGTACTTAACGTGGACTCTTAACCTTGATCCAACATGGCACTTCTTACATACGCTATACAAATCACTGCCAGAGGTAAATGACATGGTTAGTGACAGGTCAAATCGCTGGTCCGAGTGGCTACTGAAGCCTGAACCTCTGAGTTTATGGTTTGCGTCTCACACCGCGAAGCCACCAAGTCACGCACACTGTACATACATCGGCCATAACATTATGATCTCCGGCCTACTATCGATATAAAACCGTCCAGGCGACAGCAGCGTCACCTGCCGCGGAATGACTGCTAGTCAGACATAAGCACGGTGCATCAGTGAGCGTGCTGTCCGTGTGTAGAATGGGGAAGACGCGCGGTCTATGTGGGTTCCACCGATGACAGATTGTGATCGCCCAGAAGCTCGGCAGGGCATTTCGGGCACTGCACGACTTATCGGATGTTCGAGAAGTGCTGTGGTGTCTCCAACACGCAGCGAGACCAAGGTAAAACCACGTCAAGACGACGTGGCGTTGGCCGGCCACCCCTCATTACAGATGTCGGATGTCGTAGGCTGGGGACACTGGTAAAAACAGAACACGCGGAGGACAGTTGCGGCACTAATATCATATGTCGGGCAGAATACAAGTGTGTCTGAACACACATGCACCGAACACTCCACTGACGATAGGCCTCCGCAGCCGACGACCATGCATGTGCCAATGTTAACACCACGACATCGGCAACTGCGACTGAAATGGACACGTGACGCTCGGCACTGGACGCTGGCTCAGTGGCAGAACGTTGCATGGTCTGATGAAATCCGGTACCCTTTTCATCATGCCGATGGAAGGGCGCGAATCCGTTGTCTTATAGGTAAACAGCTCCTTGACACCTGTGCTGTGGGACGGAGAAAAGGCGGTGGCGGCTCCATTATCCTCGGGAGAACTTTAACGTGGGCATCCATGGGTCCAGTGGAGTTCGTGTAAGGCACCATGACGGCCAAGGAGTATCGCACAATGGTTGCAGACCACGTACACTCCTTCATGAAGATCATGTTTCCCTACGACAGTGGCATTTTTCAACACGATAATGCGCAATTTCAAAAGGCCAGGGGTGTGATGGAAAGGTTCGAGGAACATAGTGGCGAGTTCCACTTGATGTGCTGGCTTCCCAACTCTCCAGATCTGAACCCGATCGAACACATCTAGGATGAACTGAATGTGGCGTCAGAACTCATCGCCCACTTCTCCGGAATTCATGGGAATTAGGTGACTTGTGAGTGCAGATGTGGTGCCAAGTCCCTCAAGCGACCTACCGAGGCCTCATTGCTTCCATGCCACGACGCGTCGCCGTTGTTATCCGTGCCAAATGTGAACGTATCGGCTATTAGGTAGGCGGTCATAATGTACTCGCTGGTGAGTGTATAAATGAATACAACAAAATTACGTTAGCGCCTTTAACACCGTAGGGCTCCCACCTCACGACATCTCCCTGGGTAGATATTTTTCAGGAAGTGCCATATTTTTTCGTTTAAAAAATGGAAACTGAAATTAAAGCCAGAGAAACGGTAGAGCAATAAAAATTGCCTTGTCGGCAGCGACACGCCGAGCTGACATGGAGCATGATGTATTTGCGATGCCACTAAATGCTCACAAGAGGCGCGAAGACGGACAGAAGAGTTTGGGCGGCGGCCCGGTGGCCTGGTTCCAAGAACGGAGGGAGCGGACAGGAGCCCATATCGGCACAACTTACGACGCGGCCTAGCGTACATTAGCCCCAGGTTCCAGGCTGGAAGTGGGGCGGCCCGAGATAAATTATGGGCGCTCCTACCGCACTCGGCGCTGCCAACTTGAGGCGTTTAACCCCCCTCGTCTTTCAACATTTACGTCGAAAGAATTTGAACACTAGGGGACGGGCGACACGAACTTACCAACCTGCTGTCCTGAGCTACGTACCATCAGCTGAACTCATGTATATAGAAACACACAACTGTAACTGAGAGGCAATGGGAGAAGTGGATTGGAACGGCAAAGGTTTCGAAATGACGAGCACAGACGGAAAGTTCGACGACACGGAAACAGCGTCGCTGCGACCTTGCCTGAATGCCACGATAACCAGTTTAGTGGAAAGCCAAATAGTCTATAGGAATTTTAAACCGTCAACTATTTGACAGTCACTACCGAATAAAAGTCTCCTCTAGACATCCACAAACTGCAGTGTTCACCGATACCACTAGAGTGTCAGTCGCAGATGACGTATGCTAGTTCCATTACGCGATAGTTTCACGATACTGAAACGAGGTTACCGGCAATGACAGTATGCATTGGGAGCAGTAATTTTTCTTAATGGTTAATACGCTACACTGCCATATAAATAGAGTATGATTTTTAAAACTGAACAGAATACTTTTCTTAAATGATCAGAAATATCTTGGAAAATGAGTTACAGTGATGTAGCGCCAGTTTACGATGGCGCTGAAAAAAATCCAAGTCACAAGCCGAAATTGAGGGGAAAGGCGACCAGAATCAGCAACTGCGGTAAAAAAAAACTGCCGAGAGAGGCTCTCACGCCACACACTGTCGCTGTATCAAAATGAAGATTGGTGTTATCTGTTCTGCAATGCCATTTCCAGTCGCCTTTTTTTCTTTTTTTTACGTTAAAACGGGTCGTTAAATCAAGTATCGCACTAGACTAATTTGGCACAGATCTATCGTATGCGCATATGGAATTTCGCTTTAAAAAATTTTGTTTGTAACGAGAAACGAACCGACGTTTTCTGTTGACGAAGGGTGTCGCACGGAACAAGTGGATACATTTGTTTGAGCTGAGTCATCATACACATTGCAAAAACTACATTGCAAGGGTATGCCAAAACAGCAGAGGAAAATACGTGAGACGTCTCTTAGGATAGAGATTCTGTACAGAATGACAAGGGGGCACTGAACCAAGCAACACAACTGACAAGCAAACGATCTTGTAGATCATGAAATACTTTCAAAAGTCTAAAAGCAATATTTTAAATGACTAACGCGAAAACAGTCATCATTTTTGCAGGAATGAAACAGTTATCGTTTTTAAGCAGTTACAGTAAAATACACTCGTGCCTAAAACAGCTGTTTTTGCTGTTGCCTATATCATTATAAAATGCACCTGTCCTTTCAGATACAACATCGCTAACATTCTGGCAAAAAATTCACACTAGGCCATCTGAAAAATCTTTATCTCAACTGCATAAGTTCGTGAAGAATTGGACACAAGATACAGGACAGCGGAAGGGTTCATTCACGATTTCCATGAAACGAAGTACACAGCATCTTAGAATTTTGAGCAAAATAGTTTCGAACATATTTCTGAGACTGTAGAAGCAAAGCGACTTGATGCAACGCCATCAAATAAGAGTATATGGTTTCTTAAACGTCATGGAAAATGTGCAAATGTACAATACACTGATAACTCATTTCATTCGACTCACGACTGATGAAGACCTCCTCCGCTTGAACCATCATGGCTGTGTTCTTGACACCGGTCTCGAAATTTTTCAAAGAACTACTGTTTATGTAACCAGAAGCAGATTGAAGTTTCATTTCCGTAATTAAGTCTTCACTGATCATCCGGTATCAACATAACAAGAAATACTCTTGAGAATTGAAAATCCCTGATCCCGATAAATGCGCTTGCTGTATACACTGTGGGGTATCGAGTCCTAATGTCGGTCCGTAACCAGCTGTAATAATAGCCTCAGAGCCGTTTTCTGAGATTTAGGACGCCTAGTCAGCTCGTTGGGTTTCTTAACTACATGAATTCCCGTAATTCATAACTGAAAGATGAATTGCGAAAACATTACGCAGTAACGGGACGAACGTTGTCACGTTATTATGGAGCAGAATTCGAAAGATGAGAATACCAATAATCAGGAGGAAGTTCGTATGACGCTTCTGCAGACACTAAAAATGAGACATCGACCGAATGGAGTTATCTACTGGAAAGTAGCACGTGTATGTGTTGGACTAGCACCATTTTGTTTTCTTGGGAAATGTATCTTCGAATCTGTAGTCAAACAGAGGTGGGAGGTACTAATGTATCATTAACGGAAACTACGGGGCGGTTACAGAAACTGGGCCTCAATGCGGAATGCCTGTTGTCCTCTCATAACAGAACATGCATCTTGGCCTAGAAGACGCTAAAGCTGAAACTGGCGACATCTTTCCTGGGGAAGCTGTAATCTAGTATCCCGCTAATGTGCTGAGTCTATAGGTAATAAGAAGGAAATCAGACACCGCCTTAAACGCATACACGCCATAAAAAACAGGTTACCAACATAGGCAGGTATCACCCTTCATAGATCCCTCATCTTAGAGACTTAAAAACTTGAAACAGAACGTCTACACGAGAAACTACCCACTTCGTAAACCCGTCAGTTCCTCTTGGCGAGCAAGCCTCACAACCATGCGAACTCAAGCTCTTGCACTGTTATACTCCGTAATTTGCCTAGGCTGAGCTCTCTTCATCCATTCCAAGAATGCTGTCATCTTACCCAACAACACTTGTGGGATCATCACGGGCTGCCTGAAACCTACCAAACTTGAAAAACTTTATCTCGTGATGGGAATTGCTCCACCGAACATCAGAAGAGAAAAAAGTCTATACTAATACTGAATTTATAAAGTGCTCGATTAAGAAAGAGCTTTATGCACAGTGAGCAAGAGATTGCACAGTCATCATAGGAAGGCTCTTAATGACGAATGGAAAGCAGCTTTGTGTAACACGAGCAAGTGCTTTAAACCTACTAAAGAAATCGCTCCAGGACATGAGTATGGTTGGAGAACCTTTAACAGACTGTGGACTGAAGTGGGTAGATCCAAAGACAATTATGTTAAATGTGGTATACTAGAAGATGCAGATGCTCTGTGTGTGCGAAAAAAATGCTATGTACCATATTTTAAACTGGGTTAGAAATAGTGTGTCACGCGACAAGACGGATCTACTGCTAGCAACGGACAATGCAGAAACGCTGACAGAATACTAACATAAGAAGTAAAATTCAGTTTTTTTAAAACAAAAAGATCTTGATGTTTCTGAGTGAGGAAACTGATCATCTGTAAAATGATTTAATTTTTATCATATTTTATAAGGTGGAACGGTTCATCACGTAATGAATAAACAGGCAAAAAGGATAGATTCTGAGACGGTCACACCCACACTTTATTACGAAGTGCTCCCTGGGTTGATGGTGGCTGAACTGTTTAGCCACCACCAAAGTGACGAGCCGTATCCTGAGATCCACGGTTTCGTATATGCTAGGATATGATTCGTAAAGGCACCTTACACGTCGTTCTCTGCTATCCCCCAAAGCCGGAAAACACTATGCACGTCGTACAATACTACCACCAAAGCCTGTGTAATTGGTCAAAAGCTCTGAAAGGAAGGTAAGGGCATTCCCATCCCGACTGGAACGTGTCTAGCAAAGACTTCTGCACCGAATACAATATACGGAGAAGGAGCGCACAGAGTTACATGCAACGTTAAACTGTAACGAGAGGAAGGAGATCAACCAGAGACCCGCGTATTCTGGATCCCAGATGGGCCTCGACTGAAGCAGCAGAGCGACGACTGCCGACTGGGTAGTGGGCGAGGCGAACACCAAGCAGCGAGCGCCCTTACAGAGCGCTACAGCTAGGCGGGCCATCACGCGCTGCCCACCGTTACGCAGCGCGCGCCGACTGCCTAAGCAGAAGCAGAGCCGGCAGCTGCTCGCCAGAGCCACCCAACCGCCCCAAAGGATCTTCCAACTTAAGCCCTGCTCTAGGATTTTCCAACTTAAGCCCTGCTCTTTCTCTCTCTCTCTCTCTCTCTCTCTCTCTCTCTCTCTCTCTCTCACACACACACACACTACATTTAAGTGGGATCCCACACAAGGTTTCACGTGAACTAAAATCCCAATACCGCTTCTGGTTCTTGTGGCCTAATGGATATTAAGAACCCTTCGAAACTTGCGTAAATCGAATATATGCAAACGATATACATTTGGAACTACTGCATTCGATGAGAAAATAAAAATTTTGAAGTTAATTAACAAGAAATCTAAATACTTAAATTTTATAAAGTTATTTACAACATAAAATGTCCTTAAATTTGTTATATTTACGAACAGAATGTGTAACTTCAATACAAATAGTTTCGTTGCCAGCATTGTAAATGGTTAGATTCAGTGCCTACTATTGTAACCTCTGTGATCCCTCTCGCTTAGAAGGAAGAGACGAAAAGAGTCAAGACATGTTTGTGCAGTCGTAGCACCAAGATGGAATTTTATAGCTCCTGTGACTAGATGGAAATTATATTACTGTGAAAGTTATGATTACTGTGAACCAGCTGTTTGAGTGTTAAAGAAATGTAGGAAGTAAAATTAATTACCTTTAATTATTTAATAGCAAAAGTAAATTCACCCATTGAGCTATTATGCTTTTGCAAGGTCCCAGATTTGTACAGGAACAGCTCGAAAAAACAGTTACAGTCCGAAGAAGACAAAGAACCCAACATACAACCAGATAAGTACCAGATCGGTAAGTTATCAAAGAGGACAGAATTACAATTTTTACGGAAAATGACGAATACCTGTATAATTGATACATCAATGAAAATATAATTTTGAAAGCGTGTGTTACAATCGTCACGTAAACAATACCGATTTTGGAAAAACGGGTGTTACTATCGGATTTCAGCATCCACAATCGGTTTTCACTCTATGTAAACAAAATGTGGATATAACGGAAAAGACAAGAAGCAGCTGGACGGAAAAAAAACAACCTGGAAGTCTTTAAGGAGAATGGGAAAGAAAACAATAAAATTTATTTAACATAATCAGACAATACACTCTTGAAGGAAACAGCTCGCAAAGAAATGAAAAAGACGACCTAGAAAGAAGTACTTGGAAGACATCGAGGAGAGGATAGGATGTGACAAAGAAACTGGCTGCATCGTAAGGCATTAGCCTCTAGAACATATATGTATCCAAACATTCTACGGCCTTGTATTCGTCACTGGGTTGTCACGTCACCACTCGCTTTTTAAAATGTGCACTAATGTTCGGGGGGGGGGGGGGGGGGGGGACCTTGACTAGAGATAGCACGTTCATATTCACACGACATGTACATTAGTAAGTCCGGCGGAAATGATTAGCATTTGAAACATGACGGCCCTCGGGTTCAAGGTCAACATCGATAACGCGGCGCAGCACCATCTACCGGTAAAATGTGCCAGCGGCTCTCGGTGTCGCTATAAACCGAAGGTAATGGATCACTGTGACTTGAGCAGAAGCGCTGAATGCATCACAAACGTATGCGCGAAACGTACCGTCAAATCAGTGAGTTTGAAAGAGGGCGCATTATTGGCATGAGGCAATGTGATGCATCCATCCGGGAAATTGCTGCTCGTGTGGGACTAAGTGTTCCGGCAGTGCAACGGGTGTGTGCAAACACGATGAGATGGGCCAGGTCGCAGCACTAATCCCCCCCTCCCCCCATGAGAAGACTGACACCGCATCCGAATGCCACTGCAGGATAGATCTGCGTCCACCTCGGCTCCGACGCAACAGTGGAACACATCGTACACTATCAAGGGTGACAGCCCGTCGCCGTTTATTACGGCATGGGTTACGTGCGCGTCGTCCACTTTTCCATCTACCTTTGACGAAGCTGCAGAAACATGATAGACCGCAATAGCGTATGGAACGACATCACTTGGGACTGGCATCAGAAGGTGTTTTCGGACGAATCCAGGTTGCTTTTGTTTGAAAATGATGGCCGCATTTTGGTTCACCACAGACAGGGCGAGCGGCATCACAGTGTCTACATTCGCACTAGACATACAGTGCCAACTCAAAGCCTTATGGTGTGGATTGCTATAGGATACAACCAAAAATCATAACTGGTGCGTGTTCAGGGCACTGTGACCAGTGTGACCTAAGTGAATGTCATCCTGCGACCCGCAGCCATACCCTTTCCTCCACAACACCCTAGATGCCATTTTTCAGCAAGACAATGCGCGACCACATGTTGCTCGAACACGTGCCTTCATGGTTTAACAGGTTGTCAGCCTTATACCTTAGCCCGTCAGATTACCAGACTTGTCGCCAATAGAGAATGTGTGAGATATGGCGCAACGACGGGTGCAGCGCCGTGACCCGGTGCCAACCACAACAAGTGAACTTCAGAACCAGGCGAATGCAGCACGGATGGCTATACCATAAGACGTCATTCGCGCCTTACAGGCGTCGACGCCACCATGCGTGGAACAAGTCATTAGCGCCCACGGCGGTCCCCGTGCTTACTAGGCAACAGGACACATGCTGTACCGAGGTGACTGAAAAGCTAATCATTTCCGCAGAACATATCCTGTGAATATGAACCTCCTATATCTAGTTGTTCAAAGTGTTCTGTTATTTCTGAACATGAGTTTAGTTAGTGCAGATGAAGCAATTTCGTGTAGAGTGAAGATAAAGAAGAAGTATTGTCCGGGATATTTCCTTTATTTTGGAGACGAAAAGTCTAGTTTTACAAGGTAGGAGAGGATAAATAGTTGATCTATTTGCTGAGTTAGTAAAATCAAACTGCTTCGCAACTACTCTATATCCTTCGCAGCTGGCTAACTTATAATTAAACCTACCCACTCTCGCTTTTGGCGGCAAACGCTTTCAGTCAATGACTGGGTACAAAAAATCGCTAATACCAATAACACTGGAATAGAAATGTGTCTTTTCTCATTTGGAAGTTGTCTAGCCATTCCAAGTCTCCTGAAATGTTGGAGCACCACAATATTCCACCAGGAATCACTTCGCACTACTTGCCACTACGCTGGTTGACTAATGTGTGAAATAAAACTGTTTCGCACGCATCAATTGGGCTAGGTAACCTTTTAAGATAACTGTTCTTAAACAATCTCCACTTCCTCTTTTAGAGATCACTAACATCGACATTTAAAACGCACACTCTTTTTAATTAAAATCTCAATATTTATAATCTCACAACATCGTGCTGACGAAATCGGGACAGCTGACGGCAGTCGCCACTCGCGGGAAAAAAACGGCAACTGAACGGGTTAGAAAACTGATTCATGTCTAACATGTAAACACGACTTCGTCTTCCGCAATTTGTGTCATGTGTAAACGTGGTAACTGTAACTGTTCATCCCAGAAAGTATACCAATTCATACAACGATGCTTTATCGGAGGGCCCGCATCTCGTGGTCGTGCGGTAGCGTTCTCGCTCCCCACGCCCGGGTTCCCGGGTTCGATTCCCGGCGGGGTCAGGGATTTTCTCTGCCTCGTGATGGCTGGGTGTTGTGTGCTGTCCTTAGGTTAGTTAGGTTTAAGTAGTTCTAAGTTCTAGGGGACTGATGACCATAGATGTTAAGTCCCATAGTGCTCAGAGCCATTTGAACCATTTTTTTATCGGAGCATTTCTACTGGGAAACAACTAAACATCACTCTTATTCAAACACACTTCAGGATACTGCCAAGCGGTGATTATCAGAAAAAAATAAGTAATCACCGCATTCAAAACGTAACAGGGCTAGCAAAGCTGATAGGGCTGTCGTAAAGTGATGCATTGCATCAGACGCTGTACTTCCATTCGGAAAGGGTAGGAATCATTGGTTTATTGGATAAGCAGACGACTGTTTTTCCCTCCCCCCCCCCCCCCTCCCCTGGTTCAATGCAAAACTGTCATCCGTCTCGACGTTAAGCAGTCGATCCCCACGTCGTCCCATTCGCAAATGAAGTCGAAGCACGAAAATGGCTTCCTTCCGTCCTTCCGTCAAAATCGATTATATCCTAACCTTTAAAGTGCTAACGTGAAATATACAATGGGAATAATAAAATTTCTACACATTTTATTTGAAATACTTCTTCCTAAATTTACTGAACGGCAATCTTGTCAATTTTAGTTCCTGGGCAACAGGCCGTGACCCACGGCAAATTTATGTGATTGACGTTTCGTCTCCTAATGTAGGATACATTCACAGAGTCTTTACGGACTCAGATAGCAGTTTCGCACTTAAAAACGGAAAGCCGAACTGTTTATACGTATCGACGCAGCGATCTGGCAGTGACGTCATCAGATCCCTCTTGACATAGCGGAGTCGCGCTGGCGTGTGCTATAGAGGTTGTAGTAGAGGAGAAGAGGCGCTGCTTGCTTTATTTAGCACTAAGGCCCACAACTTGTCTAATTGGAATCGTTATTCTTTTCTGTAAAAGTGGTTCTTGTGTTTTTGTATTTTTCTTGTGTCTCTGTACATCCTAGCAAAGTAACGACTGGTTCTTGATAAAATCATAGTCCAGTGAATCTATGTAAATTACTGAACTACAATTTTGTGCAAGCGACAAATCAACGAGGTTGGATGAGCGCGAGAAGGCACGTCAGACCTAGCCCTTCACGTATCCGTATGAAATATTCGCTACGAGATGTCCCCTCAGACCTCGCTGTTCACGTATCCACATTAATTGCTCGCTACGGCGCATGCTGGATCAACGCAGACGTTATGCTAGAGACATCACCGCTCATTGTGGCACATGTCTGCTCATTGCTGCATCCGGAGTAATGAAGGTTGAGCGCGCATTGCAGAACGCGGAACAAAAGAAAGAAAAATTTTTGGTCGAACGGCGTAGCTTTCATAAGCGGCAGGTGTGCCAACTCGTAAGTGGACTCGCTGTACGCGTTCTGTGCTACCTCAACAGGAAGTGTGAGAGGAGGCGGCTGGTGAGTCGTATTGTATTCAGCGGAATAATACCGATTCCGGAGGAGACAATAATGTACGCAGAAGAATCGCGAAACGACGTTCCAGGAGCGATATCGGCGAAGCTGCGCGCCTACTGCGGGAAGGAGAAGCGGGTGTAGGAGTCGCGGCAGGGCGAGCGCCCCCCTCCCCCTACCAGCGACCGTCATTTCATTCCTCATTTGCGCCGACAGTATGAAGGGTTGGTGGGGAGCGGCGCTACGGTTAGTGGTAGGGGGCTGATGGGAACGGTGGCAGCAAGGGATGGGGGGTCGATATTTCGGCGGAATTACTTTTCGCGTCGACAGAATTCGTCCTGTCGGCTGGCCTGCCAGCGTTATGCGCGGAGATAATCACGGAGCGCCAACCCCACCCTCCGCTTTTAGCTCGGCCGCGGAATTTTCGCCCCACACTCTCTGCTATTCTTCATTATCTTCCTTCTCTGTCGTCTTCGTCGTCGCCGCGGCACAGTGGAGGAAAAATGTAAACGTCAAGGGACGGACGGACGGATGGACGGGAGCGAATAAATAGAGTCTTCCCGGAGTCTTCCCAACTCCCTGCGGTCTCCGACGGCAGAATAAAGTTCTGCCAGTCGCCTCTTTCACTTTTCTTGCGGCCCACCCACTGCACAGGGAGGAAGAAAAAAAATGGGCGGCAGGAGCGATCGACGCCCCCAACTGTTGACTAACCCTCGGAAGCTCGTAAAATAATTAAGCGGAGCCCTTCTATTCTCTTGACAGGAGAGGAAGAGTGCCCGACTTGTTTGGCAGATGGCCTAATGTGAGTTGTTGAGATCTCGTTTAGGCAACCTCCCCAGTAATGGAGGTTGGCGCCTGGATCTTCTTGTGAAATCAGAGCAAGTTACCTCTATCAATCCTTGTCTGGGGAAGTGAATTCAGCGACGAGAGGGTGTCACAACGTACAGGGGGATTTCCAAAACGTAAATTGGCAAATATGAAGGAGAAATTTCGAAAAGGAATTTGAGTTCTTGGAGAAGAAATAAACTCTTTAAGTTTGCTGAAGTGTTTCTAAATGAGAGAAGTTTGTTAACGTCGAATATAAATTTAAGTGTTCATGAGTCTCATCGCAAGATATTTATCTGGAATGTAGCCTTTTATAAAACTGTAAACAGAAATGGAGAGGTACGGAATCGAATTGAGCAGAAGAGAGATTTATGGCATAATTTAAGTACAGGAAGATACATGTTGACAACACGCATTCTGAGTGCTCAACAAATAGTTACTTTAGTAATACTAGAAATAGGTGTGCGGGGCAAAAATTGGTAGAGTGAGACCCAGAATGGACTACAGTAAGTAGCTACAAATTGATGTAGGTTGCCGTCGTTATGGGGAAGTGAAGAGACTTGAACATGGCAGATAAACGTGTACTGTTGTATCAAGACAATCCCCAGACAGAAGACCAAAGAACAACAAACGGAAGATGGCGAGTCCGCCGCGTGAGTGCGGAAATCTGACAGCTCTACCTCTACATCGTTATTTTAATGTCACTGGACAGAGGAAATTAGCGCAGTCCCTCGGCAAGGTCTCCCCGTAATTCAATCTTCAGAAAAATAATTTCCAACCATAGATCACAACGTAATTCAAGTAGTCAATGACGTACGTATGAGAACACACTTGCTGGCCGTAATCTTTCACACGCCAATACTGCTAAATCTGCGGCACTCACTGGTTATCATACTTTCTTGAATGACACAAAGTTACAAGCTAATGTACACCTATGTTACTGATTTGAGTTGTATGAAGAACGTAAAACCTTCATATCCATCATCAGATAACCGAAAACAAGTTTTTAAAAGTGTAGAACAGCAACAGTGGAAAAAAAAACAAAGGAAACCTGAATTCATAACAGCACATACGACTGATTACAAGAAGGAATATGTAACTCCATGTTACTGAGAACAATGAACTATAACTAACACGTGTTTGTAACGAAACAACTTATCCGTGTTACAAAGAAACCAAGACATTTAGGAAACGTAAGAGCATCGTGAAAGATTATAGGATGGAAGAAACCTCTACAACTGACCACAAAGCTATAATCCTTCATATGACGGTAGCACAACGTATTGGTAGTTAAATATTATAGGATACACGCGGAAGTCGCTAAATCAAATGAGCGAAAATTACAAGCTTTATTTTCATGTTCGAACAGTCACTAATTTACCCAAACACATACGATGTCATAAACGACTTCAGAAGTATTTATACATAACTAAGAAATATACCAAAAAATGCGTTATTGGTTTCCGCGGAAGTAAAAAATCGTCTGCCAACTGAGGCGTTATTTCCAGATTACTTCGAGATTACTCTACAGATTGAGAACCGGGGTCCACCGGCGAAAAGAAAGTAGTACAACCGAGGGCTACAATAATACCCTCTATCCAGTGATATTAGAAAGACGATGAGTTGGTACGACCTATTAGTTTCATAACTCTGACACTATGAAACCTACATCGTGAAGGAAGAAATAAGCATACTTAAGAAGATTGGTATGAAACATCTCTCCTGTGCAATGTCTAAATAACCACTGCGACCTACATCTGAAACATCTTACTGTAGTCCATTCTTGTTGTAACTACCATTTTCAATCCGCACACTTTCTCTATCACCACTTAACTATTTCTTAACGTCTCTGGAAGTGACCTGTCAACATATCTCTTCTTGTACTCAAGTTACGCCACAAATTTCTTTTCTCGCAATTCTATGCAGTAAATGTTCATTCGTTACCGGATTATAATCCGCACCGCCCTACTACGGTAACAACCGATATTCCATATTAGTCCAGTCTGCTGTGTGTCCCATACACTTGAGGAATATTCATGTAGTTCCGCACCAGTAGTTTATAAAAACTCTCTTTGGTACGTAACTTGCAATCTCCTGGTATCTGATCAGTGAATCGTAGCCTGCTGTTGGCTTCATCTGTAAGTGACTGTGATTCTATGAGGTTGCTCCTCTTCGTATCTCTAAACACTGTTACTTGCAAATATTTGTATGACGTGAATAGCTCTGGATATGTCATTGATCTGTTACTCGACGGCGTCACGCTTTTACGTTTCGTGAAGTGCACAACTTTGCACTTGTTAGTTGCCGGTGTTTGGACCAGCCCGATATTTTGTCGAGATCTAACTGTATATTGCTACAATTTTAATAGAAAATAATTTCTTCGTAGATATTTCAGTCGTTTGTGAAAAGCTTCAGATTGTAAAATCTGTTAAGCCATTTCTTTGTGACATTAACAACAACGGCCTTATTGCACTCTCCTACAGCACATCATATATTAATCAGTACCTGTAGATTACGCTCCACTCACAGTAAGGTTGTGTGTGTTGCCTGACCGGAAATTTTCGATCCAATCGCAAACCTGGTTACATATCGCACAGAAACATATTTGCTTTAATACGCGTCAACAGAACACTGAATCAAAAGCTTTTTGAAATTCTTGTCAAGAGTGTTAGTCGAGTCTCACATGGTCGATGTTTTCGGAATCCGTGCTGATTTCCAAGGGCAGTTTCTTTCGTTCCAGGTATGCGATAATGTTCGATATAAAAATACGCACGTCTGCAAAGAAATAAATCCATAAGCGGTTATGCACAACGTTGATGGCCAAACTGGTACGTCGATCTTTGCACCTAGTCATTACGCATCGTTCTGATTCCGCCAACTTTTCTTTTGGCAAGCGCTCATTTCACGAATGACGATAAAAAAAAGGCGCCATCGCTGTATTTACCTGCATCCGACCACACCACATATTTCCAGACTGTACCCAACACAACAGCGTGTACGCCGCGAACAAACAGGTCTCATTCACTGGAAGCTATTGAGTCTGTTTACTATTTGCCTCAGCTCCACACTCACGCTAGTCACAAGTCTCAAACACTGTATTACGTAACTGTGGTGACTGTCGCTTGTAATCCAAAACAACAGCATTCCTCGAGACAAGGCCGTGTCACGCTTCTCTGCAACTGGGTAACAGGTATGACAACATTTTTATATTTTAACACGGACTTCTTCAATTGCTCTCTGTATTCTGGAGGGAATCGTAAATATGCGAGAAACAGAATCCTGTGAACATTAAATGCAGCGTCCTGCTACTATGATAAACAACACTAGAGCGGTCAGTACACAATCACACTTTTTTCATTTAATTTAAGACAAATACTACAAATACATGACATACGAAAGGTATACCATTTACGCACTAGACATACTCACAAACGAAATTTTCCATAAATAATTTGCATTTAATAACTCTTATTCTTCTTCTGAACATCTGACTTACAACAAAAATGTTCTATCTGCCGCTAAGGGTAGTATCAAGATTAGACCATGCGCGCAGAGTCACTCTACTAAAAGATGAGTTGTCAGCATGGGAAGTTGACGTCGAACTGCCGTGAATCAAAGCGACGTCATTCGATCATTCCACATGCTATCGTGAAACACAGAAAACACAGGTGGTCTGTGTCGCTGTGAGCGTCCGCGGTCAACATCACCCTCTTATGAACTGATACTGTGGTGTTTTTAATGTCGCTGCACGACCAATAAAAATTGAATAAATATTTGAAACACAAGCTTGAGGTCTGAATTTTTCTTACGACTTCATTTCTTTTGCTATGTACGCAAGTCTGCAGTCTATGTCTGCTTGCATGCGGGGATGAACATATAAGTAACTTCCTTAAAACACAAAATTCCTCTCTCTCAGCAGCAGTGTTCACTCGAAAGAGAGACATCATAAACTTTTAAATACAGAACAATGGGTTTGATCAAGCTGCCAAATGAGAACAGGCTTTTAATTTTCATTTATTATCACAAATTGACGTTGCAGTTTAAATATGTTTCAAGGCTCAAGTATTGAGCCAACGATCAAGTTACTGATGTTATTCTATGAAACAAACTTGCAGAATTCGTAACCCCCCCCCTCTCCCCCCCTCTCTCTCTCTCTCTCTCAACCGAATAATAAATTGCAAACAAGTGCCTGGACATAGTATGGCACAGATTTTTGCCGTCATGATTCGCACTGTTAAGTAAATAGATATAATTTCATAACAAAAAAATTTAGTGATAAAATCTCACTATGCTGTACAAAATTATGCACATCGAAATGGATATCAGGGTACTCCGAGAAGAACACTGATGAATCTCGCGCTTACAAGCAACTGGGAGAGCAGTGCTGACCCCGAGAGTATACACCGGTCTCCAGGTGACTAATCTGGCCTCCAAGCATGTATTACGAACAACAGTTCAAACCCCTCTTACCTGGAATGGAACCAACGTCACTGGCGTCGGGTTCTACTAAGCGGCGAGAGCTAAGTTTTCCCTGACGCCCGATGACAGTCGCAAGGGAGCGTGGCGGCGGCCAGATACCAATGCACATGAAGAGCGTACACGCACATCCACGGGTTCAACAGGGAAGTGGCGGAGTCAAGCGAAAGGAAGATTTTCCAATCTATCGTTCGATCGTTACTACACATTTCCACCATGGTTTCATCTTTCAAGAAGACTAACAGATGACGACTCCGCGCCCTCTCCTCCAGCAGGAACGCTTTCCATGGATTGGATGACTTCTGGAGTTTCGCCGTCGAAGAGCAGCAGAGGTTAGAGAAGTGACGCCTCGACCACGTAGTGGGCATCGTGCCAGGGAAGATCCAAGAACGTGACAGTGAACGGACTGCAGCAATAAGACACTGATATGTTACTCAGCAGCAGGTAGTGATTGCACAAGTGAGCAGAGATATGAACTTTTGAACCGACTGCCTTTATTTTGGTTATTGTTTTTTTTTTTTTTCATTTCAAAAGAGATTTCGTACAGCTTCGTAAGCTTTAATATCTTATTCTCACCACCGCCTGGATCCAGGCCCACACTCGTTTGCAATTGGTGCAAATCATCTTTGAGCATTTCGGTAAAAATGTATACACCACTACAAGCCATCTCGGCGCTGCTCTGTAACGTCACCTACTTCCTCCCAACATGTCTATTTTTGTCTCTAAGAATCAAGTGAATTTTGTGAATAAAGCGGTCTAGATCGCTCAATATATCTCTTTATTTGTTACGTCGTTTCGATTACTGGCATCATCAGATCAGAACTTGTAAAACAAAGTTCAGCCTATTGAATAAATAAAACCTAAGCCTATTGATACGGACACCGAACTTCGTTTGACAAATTCTAAGCTTTGATCTGATGATGTTAATAGCCGAAACGACGTTTTCAATAAAGACATTTGGCAAGCGACTCACTCACTCAGGAAATTTATCTCCTTCATTAATAAGAAGGAAATGTCCTTCCACCACTTATATTCAACGTCCATACCAATGATCAATCATTTCTGGCGAATACAAGTAGGCTGCTAATTTTTTTTACGTCTTTTTAACAGTCCAGTTTGAGTCATAGCTGCATTCAAAAATTTTTATTTGCGGTAACTAGTTTCGGACTATACTGTCCATTATCATCAGCACAAACAAAATCTTTTGAACGTATCTGTGTCAAACTGAGAAAAAAAAATGTAAGTCACGCTGATGGTCTTCGGTCCTGTGTTATGTTGGAAATTCATAAATAAGTAGTTTCCTTTATGCCGATAGTCTGGCGTTATCGGGCACGAGAAATCTTTTCAACGTTTTAAAACCCACTTGACAGACGCAATGAGAGATACAAGTGCCTATTACTCTCACAATCAGCTTCGTTCAGACCCAGCCCGATCTATTTTTACAGTCCTGTACTTCTTATTACACTGACGAGATCTAACGAAGGTTGCAACGTGATCTACATAGTCTTCATTCCACCAATACAATTGTTTCTAAAGGATTGTGCAGTCATTAGTAATTTTGGAGTGCCACACGGAGCTCTTTAGGGTATACATAACACATCGTCCACTCTACCCTCCCATCGCGCCTCTTGTGCTTAGCTCGTATCTCCATATTTTTTGTACTACCGTGGTCTTTTTTCTATATGTATAATAAATAGTAAATGTGCTTCACAATTGAATACTCTTTTCTCTTTGCCACTTGTAGAGCGGCTAAATGAATAGCGCCGGCAGAGTGGGAACCCGCGATAACCTTGACGGTGGCCCCGGCCGGCGCGGTCGGCGCTGCACGAGGGGACGGGAACAAACAATGCGGCTGCTATCGCCCGCAACAGGTCGCCAGCCCAGCGCACTGCACCGCACTTCGCTCTGGGTGCCTCCGCTGCTGAGGACAGGAGGCTGCGCTGACATTCGACCTACTGGCGTTCTGCACTTGACTTGAGCATTTACAAATGGCACACATGTGTCTGACGGATAAGTGCTGAACCACGCAAAAATACGCATTCAATAGCCTTTTATCCGGTGGTTCTCATCCTTTCTGACACCATTACCCTCTGAACGAGGTTACATGCCACTTGACTTCCCACAGAAGTACAGCCTATAACCACACTTCCATTAAAATAAGTCTGGGATTGAGGGATCCCCATGTCACTGGCCGGGTGCGGAATTACTGGCTCGTACACAACATGTCACATGCTCATGCGATGGATAGCTACGTGTGCACCAACAAAAAGAAGTATCTACAGACGGTTGTCACCGTCCTCATAGCTACTGGGTAGGATAGTGCTGGGGCTGCAGCTGCTGTACGCGAGTTCATTCACAGAAATGCCGCAAAGTAACCAATTATTTCGCGAAAAAATAAAAAAAATGCTCGAAGTGTGACGCTGAGATCTGCCACCACAGCACATTTTCTGGCCACATAAAGTACAATACCGGCCATTAAAATTGCTACACCAAGAAGAAATGCAGATGACAAACGGGTATTCATTGGACAAATATATTATACCAGAAATGACATGTGATTACATTTTCACGTAATTTGGGTGCATAGATCCTGAGAAATCAGTACCCAGAACAACCACCTTTGGCCGTAGTAACGGCCTTGATACACCTGGGCATTGAGTCAAACAGAGCTTGGATGGCGTGTACAGGTACAGCTGCCCATGCAGCTTCAACACGATACCACACTTCATCAAGAGTAGTGACTGGCGTATTGTGACGAGCCAGTTGCTCGGCCACCATTGACCAGACGTTTTCAGTTGGTGAGAGATCTGGAGAATGTGCTGCCCAGGGCAACAGTCGAACATTTTCTGTGTCCAGAAAGGCCCGTACAGGACCTGCAACATGCGGTCGGGCATTACCCTGCTGAAATGTAGGGTTTCGCAGGGATCGAATGAAGGGTAGAGCCACGGGACGTAACACATCTGAAATGTAACGTCCACTGTTCAAAATGCCGTCAATGCGAACAAGAGGTGAACGAGACGTGTAACCAATGGCACCCCACACAATCACGCTGGGTGATACGCCAGTACGGCGATGACGAATACACACTTCCGATGTGGGTTCACCGCGATGTCGCCAAACACAGATGCAACCATCATGATGCTGTAAACAGAACCTGGATTCATCCAAAAAAAAAAAAAATGACGTTTTGCCATTCGTGCACCCAGGTTCGTCGTTGAGTACACCATCGCAGGCGCTCCTGTCTACAAGGTGCATTCAAGTTCTAAGGCCTTCGATTTTTTTTTCTCTGGGCTGGAAACAGATAGAAACATACGCATTGTTTTAAAATGAGGCCGCGTTCATTGTCAATACGTCCCAGAGATGGCAGCACCGTACGGCAGATGGAATTTTACCGCCAGCGGCGAGAATGAGAACTGTTTTCAATACTTAAAATGGCGACGTTTTCCTTACTTGAACAGCGTGCAATCATTCGTTTTCTGAATTTGGGCGGTGTGAAACCAATTGAAATTCATCGACAGTTGAAGGAGACATATGGTGATGGAGTTATGGATCTGTCAAAAGTGCGTTCGTGAGTGCGACAGTTTAACGAAGGCAGAACATCGTGTGACAACAAACCGAAACAACCTCGGGCTCGCACAAGCCGGTCTGACGACATGATCGAGAAAGTGGAGAGAATTGTTTTGGGGGATCGCCGAATGACTGTTGAACAGATCGCCTCCAGAGTTGGCATTTCTCTGGGTTCTGTGCACACAATCCCGCATGACGACCTGAAAATGCGAAAAGTGTCATCCAATGGGTGCCATGAATGCTGACGGACGACCACATGGCTGCCCGTGTGGTATGTTGCCAAGCAATGTTGACGCGCAACGACAGCATGAATGGGACTCTCTTTTCGTCGGTTGTGACAATGGATGAGACGTGGATGCCATTTTTCAATCCAGAAACAAAGCGCCAGTCAGCTCAATGGAAGCACACAGATTCACCACCACCAAAAAAATTTCGGGTAACCGCCAGTGCTGAAAAAATGATGGTGTCCATGTTCTGGGACAGCGAGGGCGTAATCCTTACCCATTGCGTTCCAAAGGGCACTACGGTAACAGGTGCATCCTACGAAAATGTTTTGAAGAACAAAATCCTTCCTGCACTGCAACAAAAACGTCCGGGAAGGGCTGCGCGTGTGCTGTTTCACCAAGACAACGCACCCGCACATCGAGCTAACGTTACGCAACAGTTTCTTCGTGATAACAACTTTGAAGTGATTCCTCATGCTCCCTACTCACCTGACCTGACTCCTAGTGACTTTTGGCTTTTTCCAACAATGAAAGACACTCTCCGTGGCCGCACATTCACCAGCCGTGCTGCTATTGCCTCAGCGATTTTCCAGTGGTCAAAACAGACTCCTAAAGAAGCCTTCGCCGCTGCCATGGAATCATGGCGTCAGCGTTGTGAAAAATGTGTACGTCTGCAGGACGATTACGTCTAGAAGTAACGCCAGTTTCATCGATTTCGGGTGAGTAGTTAATTAGAAAAAAATCGGAGGCCTTAGAACTTGAATGCACCTCGTATGATGCAGCGTCAAGGGTAACCGCAGCCATGGTCTCCGAGCTGATAGTCCATGCGGCTGCAAACGTTGTCGAACTGTTCGTGAAGATGGTTGTTGTATTGCAAACGTCCCCATCTGTTGACTCAGGGATCGAGACGTGGCTGCACGATCCGTTACAGCCATGCGGATAAGATGCCTGTCATCTCGACTGCTAGTGATACGAGGCCGTTGGGATCCAGCACGGCGTTCCGTATTACCCTCCTGAACCCACCGATTCCATATTCTGCTAACAGTCATTGGATCTCGACCAACGCGAGCAGCAATGTCGCGATACGATAAACCGCAATCGCGATAGGCTACAATCCGACCTTTGTCAAAGTCGGAAACGTGATGGTACGCATTTCTCCTCCTTACACGAGGCATCACAACAACGTTTCACCAGGCAACGCCGGTCAACTGCTGTTTGTGTATGAGAAATCTGTTGGAAACTTTCCTCATGTCAGCACGTTGTAGGTGTCGCCACCGGCGCCAACCTTGTGTGAATACTCTGAAAAGTTAATCATTTGCATATCACAACATCTTCTTCCTGTCGGTTAAATTTCGCGTCTGTACGCCCGTCATCTTCGTGGTGTAGCAATTTTAATGGCCAGAGGTATTACTTTGCCTCACTCCATCACTGAAATTTGCTTACAGAGAGAAGAAGTCCTACAATTCTAGCCCAGCTCACTTGAGGATGGCATAAACCTTGAGAAAATCAGGTGATTAGGGAGAGCGTCTAGAGATGCAAATTAATGAAAGGTGAGGAAGATAATACTTTTCACATTGCGCGATTATGTTTTCGTTACCTCTACTCAACACTCCTAAGTGAATTTGTGACAGTGTACTGTCGTTTCACGTGAAGTAAGCGTCGTGTACACACGACAGAGGCCGGCCAGTGTGGCCGAGCGATTCTAGGCGCGTCAGTCTGGAACCGCGAGACCGCTACGATCGCAGGTTCGAATCCTGCCTCGGGCATGGATGTGTGTGATGTCCTTAGGTTAGTTGGGTTTAAGTAGTTCTAAGTTCTAGGGGACTGATGACCTCAGAACCATTTGAACCACACGACAGAATGCAGTGGTAACAAATGAAAATAGTTAAGAACATAAGAGACAAATGAACAGGAACAGTGTCATAAACGGTACACAATCATGCTTCGATATCGCTTTCATCATTTGCATATTTCTCTAACAGTACCACGACAGGCTCATAGCCATTATTGGCGATTCTGTGTCACTTATGTTTTCATCTGCGAGCGTCTAAAATTTCTGCTCAGCGGTCAAAAGTCGAAGCTACAAAAGCTAATCCGAGGTTGTAACGATGTATATTCAGTAGCGCGATGCATCACGTCGTGTTGAACTTGAATTTATGAATTGTCAATTTATATTCACAATAAAGATTATACATAAATTTCTGCTCCAGATGAACTACTATGATTCTCACATTCCCGTCTCATGTCTGAAAGAAAGTCTAAAATCCATTCTGTATGACGATAAGCAACAAACATCGGTAACACCTGAATTTTTCCAGCTGAGATCGAGCACATGTTTACCACCCGATCTCACAGAATTGGCGAGCACTGCAACAGAACAATGCGAATGCTGAACAAGACGGTGATCTTGTTACAGCTCAGCGAACTTGAAATACGATCCTGTGCAGGCGACTTCTCATCGACAGCCACTGCGCAGAACAGGTAACTGTGCCGCTAGAGCGAAAATCTGATGAGGGACCAACTGTACGGAACGTAGCTGTGTTCTGTCCAATCGGCTGTATCACGACACTAACGAAACGATCCGCCGATAGAAGGATGGGATGCAGCTGGCTAGCACTGCGCTGCCACCGGCGTGACGGGGGACACTGGTGGAACGTGTTTAATTCACCATCATGTCGATGAAGTTTCTTTAACCGTAGTCCCGAAGTTCCTAGAATCTTACGTTTGATGGCATTTGCTAAAGTTCCTACCGCCCATCAATCGGTCAATAGGGATTAATAACGCGATACCGCGCCGATAGACAAATGATGTCCTCAACATGGCGAAGATATGAGCCACAAAACCGAACAATGGTTGAGATCATTACCAGCATGAAACAATTATTATAAAGAAAAATCAGTAGAGTACTATCATCTCCTCCACGGGAACAGCGGGTTCTGGTCGCGGATATTCATGTTATTAACGCCTTCAATCATATTACAAACGTAGATGATGTAACTATGGAACTGTTTTGTGTGTGTGTGTGTGTGTGTGTGTGTGTGTGTGTGTGTGTGTGAGGATTCTAATAACACATTCGTTAGCTTCACAAACTCATAATCAAACTACGACGTTCCTACCAAGACATTTAAGAAATACGTTTACGGACAATTCACTTACGAGCTACAATTCCAAAGAATTCACCAAACTTTAATAACATCATAATTTACACAACATCAAACCGAAGTGTGCAGTCACAGTTATCAGTATTTTACTATAAACTACTACTGCCAACACTGGCCTGCAAACCATGGCTACACGAGCGTGTAGAAGTGGGAAATGCTGTTTTCTTTTACGGCCGGTAAATCAGTTTTTATTTTTTTAAATGATGAAGAGTCTTCTCACTTCTGTCTTGTCTTAGTCATCTTCCATGGTTTGCCAGTTCTATCTGTGGTTTTACGAATCATGTTGGAACTGTTGACAGCAAATAGGTCAGGCTGTGTACATGCAACTTTACCTGGCTGCAGTGTTGCCGGCCTGATCACAGGCCCGTCCACGTCAGCACGCAAGCAGTTGAAAAGTACTCTCTGGTACACACAGCTTGTAATTTCTACAATTTGTTGCAATTTTCGAACCACTTTGTTTCCATGTGACTATTCTCCTAAATTCAGCTGTAAACATTTAAAATAGACACTATCTGATCAAAAGTATACGGCCACTTACTGCCCACCCTCTGGCTTCATGACGACTCGAACTCTTCTGGACAACTTTCCAATGAAATAACTGAATGTTTGTGGAGCAATGGCAGCCCATTCCTCCGTAAGAGGCGAAACCAGAGAAGGTAATGATGCAGGCCGCTGGAGTCTGGGGTGAAGTCGCCGTTCTACCTCATTCCATTTCGGAACTCGGGGCATGCCAGCTCGATTCAGGAATGTTACTGTCCTTGTAAAAACTTGTAGAGGCCGATCTTGGGGAATATCATTTCGGATTCCGGAGAAATATGGGGACACGTGTGGCGATACTCACCCTACGACTTACACTGGAAGACATCGATAAAAGGCAAATTTACGTTTGAACCATTTATAAATTTAGAAAGATATTTTGACAATACTGACTGGACACACACTTTAAAATTCTGAAGGTAGAAGGGGCAAAATATATGGAGCGACAGGTTATTTACCACTTGTACAGAAGCCATACGGTACATTCAGCAAGCAGTAAACGAAATCAAAGAAAGCTTTGGAGAACGAATTGAAGTTCATAAAAGATTTGCTGTTTGCCGATGACTTGGAAGAGCAGTTAAACGGAATGGACAGTTTCTTGAAAGGTGGGTATAAGATGAACATTACCAAAACGAAAATAAGGGTAATGGAATGTAGTCGAATTAAATCAGGCGATGCTGAGACAATTAGGTTAGGAAACGACACACTAAAAGTAATAGAACAAAACAACATCCAGTCCCTCCCCGAGCGGAGAAAATCTCCGACCCGTCCGGGAATCGAACTTTGGCCCGCCGACTTCTCAGCTATGATGGGCAGATATTTTGGCAGTAAAACAACATGATGGCCGAAACTGACTGCACATAAAACGTAGACTGGAAAATGGCTGGATAAGCGTTTCCGAAGAACAGAAATTTGCTAACACCAACTACAGATTTAAGTGTTAGGAAGTCTTTTCTGGAATTATTTGTCTGGAGAACAGCGCTGCATAGAAGTGTAAAGTGGACGATTAACAGTTCAGTAACAAACAGAACAGAAGCCTTTCAAATACAGCGCTACAGAAGAACGCTGTAGATTACATGGGTAGATCATATAAATAATGATACTGAGTACAATCGGGGAGACAAGGAGTCTGTAGCGTAAGTTGGCTAAAAGAAGGGATCGGTTGATTCGTTGATTTGTGGGAGGGAGGCAAACAGCTAGGTCATCGGTCACATCGGATTAGGGAAGGATCGGAAAGGAAGTCGGCCGCGCCCTTTCAAAGGAACCATCCTGGCATTTGCCTAAAGCGCTTTAGCGAACTTACGGAAGAGCTAAATCAGGATGGCCGGACGCGGATTTGAACCGTCGTCCTCCCGAATGCGAGTCCAGAGTGGTAACCACTGTACCACCTCGCTCGGTGGATCTGTTGATAGGACACATTCTGAAACATACAGGGTTCAGTACATTAGCAGTGGATTGAACTGTGGTGGGAAGGGAAGTAAAAGATGTAGACGAAGACCACCAAGAGATGGATACAGTAAGCAGGTTCAAAAGGATGCAGCTTGCATTAGTTATTTGGAGATGAAGAGGCTGGCACAGGATAGAGTAGCGTGGAGAGTTGCATCGAACCAGTCTACGGACTGAAGATGAAGACGACGACAAGAACGACACATTGTCCACAGACCATTGCCTCATTAATGCAGCTTTATGACAGGGTGCGTGATACAATCATCGTTTCCGAATTGTTCCTCTACCGTAAGCAGTACACAGTGCTGTAAATTTTACAGTGTAAAATGTGTTTACATCCGACCGCGTGTAAAGTTTTCTTAAGCACAATGAGGGGACAGCACTCTAACCACGAAAGACCCACCGATACGGTAACACCGCCTCCTCCGTACTGCACTGTTGGCACAACATATGAATGCAGGTAAAGTTCCCCACGCATTCGCCAAATATAAAACCGTCTATCGGGTTACCACAGGGTACAGCATGATTCATCACTACGAATCACTCGTTTTCAGTTCTCCACCGTCCAATGGAGACGATCTATGCACCACATCGAGCGTCGCGTAGCACTGATGTTTGGCTTATGAGGAGCTGCTCGACCACTGTACCCATTTCTTTTTAACTCCCTATGCACAGTCACTGTGCCAGCTGGACTGCTGGTAGCTGTTTGAACGCGGAAATAATTCCTTCCACTGTGCTCCTGTAATTTTTACAACCACCCTCGGCAACGCTCGACGGACAGCAACCATCAGTATTTGAGGTTTATACGGTCCCGGTTTAGCTGTGGTTGTTCATTCACGTTTCGACTTCACAGAGACTTCACCAACAGTCGACCTAGGCCGCTTTAGAGAGATTCAAATGTCCTCGATGGGTCTGTTACAGATTGCAGCATTCTTCTTAACAACGCAGACACTGCAATATCGTAGTTATCCGCTGAAACCAGGCAGCGACTTTCAATTAAAACGTCCTCCCCTCTACGTGAATTATATAATGTGTGTGCGAGTACAGGTTGTGACGCAGGAACGAAGATATATGGAAGTTTGGATGTGGCCTTGAGTTGCATATGGATAGCCAAAGTGGTTATGTGATGCGCGCGTAAAGGGGGAAATCTGGCTTCGAGTCCCGGTCCGGCACAAATTTTCATTTGTCTTAATTCCCTTATACAGCTGACGGTTGCTCGTATTCGCAGATGCCAATATCTTTCATTTATTTCATCGAAAATCTTTCGCTCAGCCACCTATCGATGTAGAGCAGTGGTAGGTCATTGTGATATACGGATTCGGGGGAGTTCATAGGGTCGATAGAAAGATAGTAGAATTTTTACTTACAATGTCCTATCAGAAGTACCTGCAACCCTTGTGTAATGCTTAATTGACCACTAGATGTCACGAGAGGCGTACGCGCCATATAAAAGGAGGCTGAGAGTGCTGTGGTTATAGAGAAGCAGAATGGGTCGGTCAGGAGACCTCAGTGACCTTGAACGTGGAACTGTCATTGCCCGTATTTCAGAACGTCTGTGGTCTCTGCAATGTCTGTTCCTTCGGCATGCATGTGTGACCCGCGGATACCAAGTAGCGACTTTCAATTAAAATTTTCAGTTGATATGTCCTTCCCTGTACGGGAATTACATAATGCCTGTACAAGTTGTAACGCAGGAACGACGACACATAGGTGTTTGGGGCTGGCCGTGAGTCGTGAACGGATAGATTTCGTGTATTTCATAATGACTATAGTCGGCGCAGTAACTGTTCCTTCAGATATGCATGCGGGTCCGAAAGAACCTTGCATCATTCTTCTTAACAACACCGGCACTGCAATATCATATGATTCTCAATGAACCTGGGTCAGGAAATAGGTTAAATCTGTAAAGTAAAACCTAACAGGAATTTCGTTTCGGACTGGTACTTCGACATATCTGAATATAGTCAACTGCGTTTAACATCGCGAGTGTTTATAAACGCAACCGTTATTCGATAGGGTGGCAGAATGCGGAAAGTCCAGAATGGGTTGTCCGGCGCGCAGAATTGGTAAGCGGGTCGCCATTGAGGCGGCCCTTTGCTCGCGCGCAGGCAGAAGCTGCCAAAATATTTGTGGTATCGCGCGGGACGCAGGATGTCATTCTCAACGGAGAGAAGTCTTCCGAAGTAAGAGTGATTTCAGGTGTGCCGCAGGGGAGTGTCGTAGGACCGTTGCTATTCACAATACACATAAATGACCTTGTGGATAACATCGGAAGTTCACTGAGGCTTTTTGCGGATGATGCTGTGGTATACCGAGTAACAATTGAAAATTGTACTGAGGAGGATCTACAACGAATTGACACATGGTGCAGGGAATGGCAATTGAATCTCAATGAAGACAAGTGTAATGTGCTGCGAATACATAGGAAGAAAGATGCTTTATCATTTAGCTACAATACAGCAGGTCAGCAACTGGAAGCAGTTAATTCCATAAATTATCTGGGAGTAGGCATTAGGAGTAATTTAAAATGGAACGATCATATAAAGTTGATCGTCGGTAAATTAGATGCCAGACTGACATTCATTGGAAGAATCCTAAGGAAATGCAATCCGAAACAAAGGAAGTAGATTACAGTACACTTTTTCGCCCACTGCTTGAATACTGCTCACCAGTGTGGGATCCGTACCAGATAGGGTTGATAGAAGAGATAGAGAAGATTCAACGGAGAGCAGCGTGCTTCGTTACAGGATCATTTAGCAATCGCGAAAGCGTTACGGAGATGACAGATTAACTCCAGTGGAAGACTCTGCTGGAGAGACGCTCAGTAGCTCGGTACGGGCTTTTGATGAAGTTTCGAGAACATACCTTCACCGAGGAGTCAAGCAATATATTGCTCCCTCCTACGTATATCTCGCGAAGAGACCATGAGGATAAAATCAGAGAGATCAGAGCTCACATAGAGGCATACCGACAATCTTTCTTTCCACGAACAATACGAGACTGGAACAGAAGGGAGAACCGAAAGAGGTACTCAAAGTACCCTCCTCCAAACACCGTCGGGTGGCTTGCGGAATATGGATGTAGATGTAGAGGTAGATGTAGACAGCAGCGCGGTCTTGGGCGCCCTGTCACGGTTCGCGTGGCTTCCCCCATCGGAGATTCGAACCCTTCCTCGGGCATGGGTGTGTGTGTTGTCCCTTGAGTAAGTTTACTATGTGTAAGCCTAGGGACCGATGATCTCAGCAGTTTGGTCCTATAGGAACTTAGAGGAAAAATTTCCAAATGGTTCAAATGGCTCTAAGCACTATGGGACTTGACATCTGAGGTCATCAGTCCCCTATAACTTAGAACTACTTAAACGTAACGAACCTAAGGACACCACACACATCCATGCCCGAGGCAGGATTCGAACCTGCGACTGTAGCAGCAGCGCGGTTCCGGACTGAAGCGCCTAGAACCGCTCGGCCACAGAGGCCGGCTACAAATTTCCAATTTGTGGCGCTCGCCAAACGCGGAGGACGCGGCGCGTGCTGACATGCTTGGTGGCGTGGCAGTGTCGCTGGAAGCAGCGGCAGCGGGCGCGATGGTCCGTGACGGCTGTGGCACTACACTGCGGCGCGCCCGTCGTTACGGCGCTCCAGATTTTATCCGCCTCTGCCGCGCCACGCCGTTTCGTTCCGGCGGAAGACCAGACCAGATCAACACACGGCGCTCCTAACAAGCCCGACCTTGGAGCTGAGTTCCGTCTACCTGGAGGCAAAGCGCGCCGCGCCTTGTAATTACGATAATGTTAAGCGGGCGCACGCATGTCGGCGCCGGCTTCTGAAGGCACGGCGTAATAGCTTGGCACGATTCTCCGGAATCGAATCGAAAATACAATCGAAGAGCGCGCGTGCGCATAGTCTCTCTCTCTCTCTCTCTCTCTCTCTCTCTCTCACACACACACACACACACACACAGAGAGAGAGAGAGAGAGAGAGAGAGAGAGAGAGAGAGAGAGAGGAGGAGGAGGGTGATCAAAGCGGTGCACGTGTGCTTTACTCAAAAACCCGAAGCGAAAGAAGTCAATTGAGATAGAAACTGACAAGAGATTGTACCTTTTATAAATGTATCTCACGAACGTTATTAACCATCAAAAAGCTGCTGCAAGGAAATTATTTTTAGTGTCGAGACGGTTTTCGATCAAAAGATCATTTTTAGTCGACCTATGCGCATACAGTCAAACATATAACTAAACAGAATCTGAAGATAACGACTAGCCACAACCGAAAAATTTGTGCTCAACTGCCACTCCAACCTGGATTTTCTGCTTTTCGCAAACAGACGACCTTACGATTTGGCTATCTGAGAATGCGACCAGTCGCGACTTGAACTTTCGTTGTCACAGCTCCCGATTATCCGGAAAACTGGGTTCGAAATTCGTGTAGCACAAATTTTCAGTAGTCTCGACATATTCATTATATTGCAGGCCAATACATCTTAAATGATAAGCGTACTGGAAACTAGGCAAGAAAACAAAGGCTAAAAATGTTTCTTTCACGTTTACTGTCCAGTGTAGAGATACACTCCATTTAAGTGGAAAAATGAACAGACACAAAGTAAGAATCTGGGAGGTGGGGCTACAGAGACACTGGCAAGTGTGTGTGTGTGTGTGTGTGTGTGTGTGTGTGTGTGTGTGTGTGTGTTTTTCATCACAAAATTAGTGACCGACTCAGCTACAATGGATCTGACTTAAACTTCACGTGCGTCAGAGCAGGAGCTAAGCACTGAGAATGGCCACATGTAGCGGAAAGCATCGATCGAGGTTACATCAAGCGAGCATTGATCAAAAGCCTTAGAGTTTTTCAAAGTACGACCTTTCGGCGAATGTCACACTTATCGAGTATAACACTGTCTCTCGGCTGAAATCCCTTGAACTTTTCATCAGCAGTAAACGCAGAGGAAGTCTAAATTCACACGCATTTCTCCCTTAGCTTACTGGATGCAACAGTTGGTGGTGAACGCAACATCAAAAGGACGACGACCTGTTGGATGTACACAGACACTTGCAGATTACTGCCTGCGCTGCTATGTGAAGAATTTGGTATATTGCAAAATTGTGACGACAGTGGAAGACCCCGCGACTTGCATTTTAATCGAGTTTCGAAATTGTTCAGAATTGTTGAAATTTTTGAACAACACCGACGGTCTTCTTTGAAGGTTGACAGTTTCCTTTTAAAAAATTAAGTTACAGATGTCCAGTCGTCACGATATTGACAAGGTATATGCAATACGAGACACTCACCGAATAACGGCTAGAGTGGACGTCACGAAATTAGACACCTCAAGGTCACATCCGCTCTCTTGCAGTCCGCTGGTGCTAAGCGCAGTGATTCGCCCGCCTCACTGTTAACAGTGTATTAGGTTAGCGTCAGGTGAATGTTCTGTGCTTCCGTGCAATGTTGTGTGTTCACGTGTGGTTTCAGTCTTCCATGGGACGGTGCACTGACATGTGTTTTGTAGTGAGCAAAATGCAGGAACAAGAGCCCATATGTACTGCTAGTTGGTGTGCGTAAAGGGCGAAATGACACATGAAAGCAATCTCAAATGGTCTTTTCGAACGTACTGAAGATCTTTTTACTGATCTGACCAACACTGAAGAAGCCAAGGAGAATGATAAATTTTGCTCAATTTTATAAACGACAACAAAACCTTACAAGATTCCCTAATCGACTGTATTCCATATCAGATTGACCTACGTAAAAAAAAAATTATTATTCTGACTCAGAGACATCCGTTCTTTGCCTACTCCGATCACTCTGTTTTTGAGTCAGAAAGTATAATTATGGGCAAAATTTTTTAATGGCATGCGGTGGCATTGCAACAGCAAGTACGAAGTTTTGTATAAAAAAGCACTTACTGCGTGCTGAAGACAACAGTCTTGTATACTTCGACAAAACTTGGGTTTCACAAAACCACACACTCCAAAACAAATTCTGATCCATTTCAACGGAAATATTGGCCTGAAAGTAGCTACAGTTGCCTTTGTATAGCGTATGACGACGATGTGGATGATGGTTGCAGTGGTGAAGGATCAGTAAGAGGAAGAGAATATTCTCGGTCCTATCCAGGAACTAAAACGCAGGCGGTGTCGCGGAGTAGCCGCGCGGTCTAGCCGCCTTGTCACGGTTCGCGCGGCTCTCTCCGTCGGAGGTTCGAGTCCTCCCTAGGGCATGTGTGTGTGTGTGTGTGTGTGTGTGTGTGTGTGTGTGTGTGTATGTGTGTGTGTGTGTGTGTGTGTTGTCCTTAGGCTAAGTTAGTTTAAGTTAGATTAAGTAGAGTGTTGGCAGCCCTGCAGCCAAGCGACTAGCGCGAGGTTTGGTGTTCTCGTAAAGATAAGTTATTTTAGATTATAAAACACATAGATTAGTACTGATTACGTGGTAAATAAGTGTATTAGTGTGCCGTTTAAGTGTACCATTAAAGGTTTCATTTCTCATTACGTAATATAGCAGAAAACGCGAAAAGACCGTACAGTCGTATTTTCTGTTTACGTTCTGCTGCAGCAAATCTATAGAATTTCGTTTAGTTGTTCCTTGCTCTCTCCAGCAATTTAACTTAGCGTACCTCTTCATTATTTAACTAGCATTTCCGGAAAGTAGCGTAAAGTTTAACTTGTTGTTTCAGAAACTTTGCACTTTTGTTTTTGTTTACACACAGTTGCGTATAGGCCAAATTTGTGTAACCATATTTTCGTGTTTATCTGTAATTTAACTGACTTATTCTTAATAAATTATTACGTTTATCATGAGTGAAAAGTGCTTGACTTGCCGTAGAATTGTTAGGTCGGGGCTTTGGTGTGATGGGTGCTGTAGTTTTTTCCATGTGGGTGACTGTAGTGGCGTGGGAATAGGGGAAGTAAATGAGACTCATCAGTGGTTTTGTAGGATTTGTAGTAGAGATAGGAAGATACTGGAACAGGAGGGGAAAATTGCTGCCCTTCAGGCTGAGTTAGACAAGGCCAGGGGAGATCTTGACAGGTTAAGGAGGGAGAAGGGTAAAGAGAGGTGGGAAGTGGCAACAGGCAACAGGAGGAACAGGCCTAGAACTTTGTCTGACAGCTTTGTGGTGAATGTGGAAAATAGATTTGACCTGTTGCTTCAGTTAGAAGCTGGTGAGCCTCAAGCAGTTACAGGTGTAGACAGGGCACAACAAACTTTCAGCAGCAAATTGAAAAGTAAGAATGTAGGGAAATCAGTAAAGAGAAAGAAAGTGTTGTTGTTAGGTAGTTCCCATGGAAGAGGTGTTGGCCAACTCTTGCAGGATGAACTAGGATCAGAATACCAGGTCACCAATTTTTTTAAACCTAGTGCTGGTCTGGAGCAGGTGACAGAGGATTTAGGATCACTTTGCAAAGATTTCACTAAGGAAGACACCGTGGTTATAGTGGGTGGGGCAGGTAACAGTATTGACAGAGATCCTGGGTACAGCATAGAGTGTGACCTGGCGAAGATTGCATCAGCATCGAGGCATACCAGTGTTGAGTTTGTATCTGTTCTTGGGCGCCATGACCGACCTCATTTGAACTCTTCTGTCAAGAGAGTTAATTTGGAGCTGGAACGGCTGCTCATGTCGGGTGCGGGGTCACACATTGGTGTGGTTCATGTTGATTCTGTCAGTAGGTGGGATTATACTAGGCATGGCCTTCACCTCAACAGGAAGGGGAAGGGTAAATTGGCTGGGGAAATAGCAGGAAAGTTAAAGGGGGGGGGGGGGGCACTGTCATGAGTGGTAAAATACCAGTGGTTATAGGATTCAGAAAAGACCCTTTTTTAGGGTAGGGAGGACAGAAAGAAAACAAATTTTAAGAGAGGTTAGAACTGAGACAAACCTTCAGTTTGAGAAAGAAATCAAAAAACATAATTCCAGCTTATTACATCAACATAAACAGCCATTGGTTAAGAATTTTCAACTGTCAGCAGATATTTTAACTCCATCCAATTTTAAGTCAGTCAATGTGAAATGTCAGCTATCTTTATTGCATCAAAACATTCGAGGACTGAGAAATAAAATTAATGAATTAACTATCTGCATAGATGAATTAGAGTCTTCAAACCCAGCTGACATAATCTGCCTCTCTGAACATCATGTGACCACTGGTATAGAACTTTTAAGTGTTACAGGGTTTAGGTTAGCATCTCACTATTGTAGATCAGAAATGGAGAAAGGAGGAGTTGCCACATTCATCAGGAACTGTCATAAATTTAAGAACATAGACATTCATAAATTTTGCCTAGAACAGCATATGGAAGCATGTGCAACAGAATTAGATTTTCACAAAAAATCTTTCATAATATTAAGTGTATATCGAGCACCTGCAGGTAACTTTAATCTGTTTGTAAACCACCTTGAAGCTGTACTGGCCCATTTAACAACCAAAAACAAAGAAATAGTGGTTGCTGGTGATTTCAATGTAGATTTCCTTAAAGACTCTCCCAATAAGAACCTATTTGAGTTAGTAACACTATCATTCAACTTAATTCCCACAGTAAAGTTCCCCACTAGGATAACCACTTGCTCACAAACAGCCATTGATAATATCTTTATAGAAAAGTCAAATGAACAAAATTATATTACAAAACCAATAGTCAATGGCCTCTCAGACCATGACATGCAGTTCCTTCTGTTAAATGTTAATACTGAACAGGATATAAAATCTGTTAAATCTGAGCTCAAGAGGGTAATCAGTAAGCCAAAAATTGATTATTTTAGGACACTCCTCAGAGACATTCACTGGACTGATGTTTACAGTGCTCATGGCATGAATGAAAAATATAACATTTTTGCTAATAAAGTGCTTACCTTATTTGAACACTGCTTTCCCCCAAAACTTACCAAGGTTAGAGCAAAGTCTACAAAGAAGCCATGGATTACTCGAGGAATAGGGGTATCTTGTAAAACAAAAAGAAAACTGTATCTGTCAATCCGAAACATTTCCAATGTTGATGCTATAGCACATTATAAGAAATACTGCAAAATATTAAAGACTGTAATACGGATGTCAAAGCAAATATATTACAAGGAAAAGATAGTCATATCAGATAACAAAATAAAGACAATATGGGATATAGTGAAGGAGGAGACCGGTAGAACCAGACATGAAGAGGAACAAATAGCATTAAGAGTAAATGATGCATTGGTGACAGATGTGTATAGTGTTGCAGAACTTTTTAACAAACATTTTATAACTGTTACTGAAAAGATGGGGTTGTCAGGTTCGGTAGATGCTGCTATGGATTACCTTAGACCAGACATTTCAAGTAACTTCCATAATATGAATTTGACCCTCACTACCCCAACAGAAATAATGTCCATCATAAAATCTTTAAAATCAAAAACATCTAGTGGGTATGATGAAATATCAACAAAGTTAATTAAAGAATGTGATTCTGAGCTAAGTAACATATTAAGCTATCTGTGTAACCAGTCGTTTATCAGTGGAATATTTCCCGAATGGCTGAAATATGCTGAAGTTAAGCCACTGTTTAAGAAGGGAGATAAAGAAATAGCATCAAATTTCCGTCCAATTTCATTGTTGCCAGCATTCTCAAAAATTTTCGAAAAAGTAATGTACAGTCGTCTTTATAACCATCTTATCTCAAATAACATACTGTCAAAGTCACAGTTTGGATTTCTAAAAGGTTCTGATATTGAGAAGGCTATCTACACTTACAGTGAAAATGTACTTAATTCATTAGACAAAAAATTGCAGGCAACTGGCATATTTTGTGATCTGTCAAAGGCATTTGACTGTGTAAATCACAATATCCTTTTAAGTAAACTAGAATATTATAGTGTAACAGGAAATGCTGCAAAATGGTTCAAATCTTATATCTCTGGCAGGAAACAAAGGGTGTTATTAGGAAAGAGACATGTATCAAGCTATCAGGCATCATCCAACTGGGAACTAATTACATGTGGGGTCCCACAAGGTTCCATTTTGGGGCCCTTACTTTTTCTTGTGTATATCAATGACCTTTCATCAGTAACATTACCAGATGCCAAGTTTGTTTTGTTTGCTGATGATACAAACATTGCAATAAATAGCAAATCAAGTGTAGTCTTAGAAAGATCAGCCAATAAAATATTTGTAGACATTAATCACTGGTTCCTAGCCAATTCTTTGTCACTAAACTTTGAAAAAACATACTACATGCAGTTCAGAACTTGTAAGGGGTGTCCCAAGAGTATATGTCTAACATATGATGACAAGAAGATAGAAGAAGTGGACGGTGTTAAATTCTTGGGATTACAGCTTGATAATAAATTCAACTGGGAGGAGCACACCACAGAACTGCTGAAGCGTCTTAACAAATCTCTGTTTGCAATGCGAATTTTGTCAGACATAGGGGATATAAAAATGAAAAAGCTGGCATACTATGCTTACTTTCATTCCATAATGTCATATGGGATTATTTTCTGGGGTAATTCATCAAGCCAAGCTAAAGTTTTCCGGGCACAAAAACGTGCAGTAAGAATTATATGTGGTGTGAACTCAAGAACATCCTGCAGAAGCCTGTTTAGGGAACTAGGGATACTAACTACAGCTTCCCAATATATTTATTCCTTAATGAAATTTGTCATTAAAAATATATCACTTTTTCAAACCAACAGCTCAATTCATGGAATCAATACTAGAAATAAGAATAATCTTCACAAGGATTTAAAGTCACTTAGTCTTGTACAAAAAGGTGTGCATTATTCAGGAACACACATTTTCAATAACTTGCCAGCAGCCATAAAAAGCTTAACAACCAATGAAATTCAGTTTAAGAGAAGCCTAAAGGATTTATTGGTGGCCAACTCCTTCTACTCCATTGATGAATTTCTGAGGAAAACCAACTGATTTGTATATAAGTACAACATAACTTCTGCACAATTTCAGTGCAGTAATGTGTTCACTGAAAATTTGTGTGTGTGTGTGTGTGTGTGTGTGTGTGTGTGTGTGTGTGTGTGTGTGTAAGTATAATCTAACTTCTGCACCATTTCAGTGCAGTAATGTGTTCATTGTAAATAAGTATTACAGTAGTTGTATTACATGTTTCTTACCTTATAAATAAATATAAAACTTTTTTATTTTAAATTCAGTGCAATAGTATTTGTAAAATGACTCTTAGTGTTCATTAAAAAATGACGATCATTCCACTTGGGACCTGTGGAATGGTACATTAGCTTATTTGTTTTAGTTTAAATATTTGTCATGTATTGTTGTTTTTCTGACATGTTCCACATCCTGGAGGACCTCCTCACTACGGATCAATTGGAATGAAAGTAAATCTAATCTAATCTAATCTAGTGTGCGCCTACGGACCGATAACCTCAACAGTTCGGTCTCATAGGAACTTACCAAAAATTTTCAAAATTTCCTGGCGTTGGCACATAAATACTCGCGTGCTGTCCCGCGCGGTGTCTCTTGTAAATAAAATAGAGTCTACACGTGGCACGACACCATAATGCTGTCTCAGATGTTATCAAAATTAATGGTTCAAATGGCTCTGAGCACTATGGGACTCAACTGCTGAGGTCATTAGTCCCCTAGAACTTAGAACTAGTTAAACCTAACTAACCTAAGGACATCACAAACATCCATGCCCGAGGCAGGATTCGAACCTGCGACCGTAGCGGTCTTGCGGTTCCAGACTGCAGCGCCTTTAACCGCACGGCCACTTCGGCCGGCTATCAAAATTAATGTCATTGTTTTCCTAACAACTTTGTTGCAAGTTTTTAACAGAATGTAAATTCATCAGCGACGACATTTCTCGTTACCTAGGCGGGCCAGATGCACAACTCTTATGGTATTTCATTTTTTATGTCGAAATGCTTTTATGCCTTCACGATAACATATGTATCACGTGCGTCTATAAACTTTCAGGATGTTCATATATTATTTTCAGGTCAAATATGTCAGTGGTTCTGTTTTCTTCTACAGACAGAAGTAGAAAAATATTTTTCAAATTTTTTGTAACGGTAGTTTTTATTTATTTATTTCGTAGAATCTGGCAAGAATTTTCGTTTGGAAAGTACGCATACTCCAGACAACAAATAAAGATGTATAATATTTCTTTCGGAATTTTTACTAACATCTGAAATTATCACTAAATGCTGTAAGACGGTGAGATGATCTTGAGGTGCCTATTTTCGTGACGACCGCTATAGCGATATTATTTCACTTTCTTTACAACCTTGAGGTTTAGGAGCGGCTATGTGCCGATCCTGCTTCGTTATATAAAAAGATCTGTTTCAGGAATTTTAACAAAGTGGCCGTGCTGGTGCAGCGGGCAGAGAGCTGGATGCCGGCCATCCAGGTGCCCGGTTCAACCCTGAATAGGGGTAGGGAATTTTTATCGTTCCAGTCCCTCCAGGCCGGTCCCAGGCCCATTTAGCCTGGTATCAAATTATTACCGATGATCTTTCCCGGCGGTAAAAGGCGGCCTGGAGCCATCTTTCCCCATTCCTCGTGCCACAGCGAGGAAAGTCCGTACCCTACCTACAGTCAGGTCACGGCCTTGCGCCACGGAGTTTTCTGTACCTTTTCTCTATTTTATCAAAACTTTATTGCCTTCAGCCTGCATGTAATATGCCACAGACGCATATGGCTTTCATAACAGTAATAAAATGTTTTAATACTGTCATGATAATTTGCTTACATCAATGCTTAATGCAGTGTTTTTGCTTTATTTTCGGAAAAGGGGTCATGACACCGTGTAGCTCTCCCCCCCCCCCCCCCCCCCCCCTCCAGCAAAAAATCATAAATCCGCGCTTGAGTAGTACAGGGAGTTGTGATAACTCAACTAAAGAGGCAGACTTAATACCCCGAGAACTTCGTAAAGGAATTGTCAAACCTCTCTTTCTCTCTAGCTGAGGTGGAAACAATGGAAGCCCGGCAATAATACCGAGCGCTAGAAATCTTCCGGTAAGTTGGTGACGATCCGGTAAGTTGGTGTCGATCACGAAGACTGTTCCTTTGAAGAAAATTGTTGACCCTTCCCGGAAGCGGACAGCTAGCTCACTGTCTCTAGGAAAACTGGAGCGCCAGTGATAAAGCGACCAACAGGTAGGCAGCCGCTGCGAAAAACGGCAGGCCGCGGCGGCGGCAGGTGTTTTTGAGCGGCGGTCATTCGCCCCGAGGGAGGCGGCGGACGGCGGAAAAACGGAAGGCGGCGGCGAGCTTTCACCTCAGCAGATAGCCGGCGCCCAGCTCGCCACCTCACCTCCACCCACCCACCTACCTGTGCTGTGTCCGGCGGCGCTGCGGGGCGGGGCCAAGCTCGTATCGGCGGCGGTACTCACCTGCAACACGACACAGAAAGCTCGTTAGCTGGCAGCCGGTACAGGCGCGGCGCGGCGCGGCGCTGTCGCGCAATACTTGCGCTTCCGCAACCCAAACGTCCTCGTCCCACGACTCCGTACCTAGCAGTGTCTACATCAATATCAAACGTGCAAACAATAATTAATGATTCAGAACAAAATTATTAAAGCATGTATTCAGACACTGTACAGGCCAAATACTGAAAATTAATTACTCACAACCAAAAAATTCAGTAGCAAGCAGATCAACGTCAGCACACCCAAAACGTATAAACATAAGTCCATTCCGTTACCAGAGTCTTATGGGATAGAAATTATTGCGCCATCCCGACCGTTGACACAGCAACAACAATTTTAACTATCTCCGGTACAGGCAGTGTTATAACGAAATAGTAGAGTACAGTATATTTCAATCAGAATGCTGAAGATTAATGCACAGCATGTTTCAGTAAGATAACATGCGATTCCAAAAGACTATTTATTCTACTTGAATGAAGATAAGACGCTTGCCGTACATTAATTTCCGCATTCAAACTAGAAGTTTACTTGGCCTGTTTTTAATGCCATGTACAATAATACTGTCTGTAATTTTTACTACAGCTTTTCTGTATCTTATTTAAGGCCATATGTAATAGTAAAGTTTGTAACTTTGCTGTTCCTACCCTTGCAGGGCAAAAATCTCTGAAGATGGCTTGTAGATAAGCCGAAACCGACTGTTCATTTCTAAATATAGAATCAGGTCGCTGCTTTCCGTGGACTACGTTGTCAAAATTTATGAACGCAGACATGTCGGAACCGCATGAGACGAATGTTACTACTCGCTAGATGTTTATCGTGTGTCTCGTGGAGGTCACATTGAAATATGTGAAAAAAGGGTTGAAGCTAAAAGTAAATTTTAAAAATACTCCAACATCGTATATGCGTCTATAAAAAAGATATAACCATGTAAAATGCGATGGTTCTTAAGAAAATACAAACCTTTGATCCTATGGGTATCTTAAAATTCATCTCAAGATTCTATGTTCATTCATGTAGACAGCTTAATGTTATTAAATCGAATGAATGTATTATGAGGAAAAGACAGATATTTATTTGCGGAAATTACCAGAACGGCACGCTCATTCATTGCTTCTTAAAACGCGAGGTCTTTGTGTTTCATCTTTCAAAGGATTTAAAGCAAAAGCGCCGATTAACGACGGAAAAACGTATAACGTAGTAAAACTTAAAAATTTTCCATAGTTCATGCCTGGGTCGTGTTTATAGATTACAAATTAAGTTTGTGTTAAGAAATTCGCATTCAGCCATATATACAGTCGCTAGGAAGACTCAAATTCATTTCATAATTAACTGCAGATGGTGACCTATGTTTGTCCACAAAATAACTTTACAGATGGTTAGAAACAAATTATTGCTACATTATTTAGAACTCTTCACAGTAAAGCAGTAGATCTGGCATTAAATTAATGATTTACATTTTTCGTAATTAGTGAGGTAAAGGGAGTTCTAGGACAGTTTCAATTTATTCAAGATGGTGGACCCTCCCCCAATTATACCCCTGGTGTAGATGCGGCAACATCGTACTGATGACATCACCAGGTGACATCATCATGGGTTTTCCCCTTCCTGCCCCCTCATCCCCCCCCCATACTTCCCTCCTCCTCCCTCAATTGGAATTTGGCAGGCAAAATCGCTCAGAGTGATCTGAGCTGTTGGTGCAAAGGACTGAGAGTAGTTTATTTTCTTCATTTTGGGCATTATACTGTTGGGAAGTTTTATTTATTTCATCATTTTTGGGGTTAAAATTGGTGGTAAATTCAAAATTTTGGCTGGGAACAGAACTGACAATTATCCTACAGCCTAGGTGTGTGATATAGTTCGCAATACCGCTCGAAATTCAAATTTTTGGCGGAAATAGTCGTCTGTATCCTAATTGCAGATCATCAACCAAATAACTCAATACACAGCAACACAACTGGTGCTATCCCGACGGAAAACGCTACAAAATTTTTTGGAAGATGTCCTGCTTTAACCACACAGTGAAACTGATGGTACGTCTCCCATACGCGAAAAAATGGGTAGTTGAAAACATTATCACAGGTAGAAATATTCACAGGAAACTCAACTGGCGTCAACCACGAACATAGAAACTGACGGTAACGCTGCATCCGATCAGGTGATCGTGACGTCAGGAATGTGAGGTGAGTGTAGCAGCTCCCCGGAACCAGTCAGTGGAAGGATCATGAGGCGTCGGCAGCAGCAGCCGAGATCATCTAGCGCCGCCCCCCCCCCCCCAAAAAAAGAAGGAAGCAGAAGAGGTAAGTACTAATTACAACTCTTTGCTATTGCTATTGCTTCTTCTATATCTAGCTCCATTCTTTGTCCCACATGTAACGGTTCTTCTTCTTCTTCTTCTTTGTTCAGTGGTCTCCAGCATATCTGGACCTGCAGAGGTGACCTCCAGTTTGTCAGGACTGTAAGCGGCATCCAGCGTGCCCGGATCTGCAGCAACTGCCAACTTGTGGAATCCTGCAGTGTACCTTGTCAGCGTCTTGGAGCAGGGCAATGATCTGCTATTGCCTGTTCCGCTCATCGATGAAGACACCCAGCCTGTCCATGACTCGCAGAAGTGTACTGGGGGTCTCATGCAGCATGGCGCAGATCAGTATTGGCCTCTGACATACCCGTCATCCCAGGAACGTGAGGTGAGTGTAGAACTGCAAGGACAGAGTGTAGATGTGGTGGATAGCAAGATACCGACTGCTCCCTGTGCACTATCACATGCATAATTTAAAGTTAGTGGATCAAAGTGTCTGAATATAGGTATAGAAGCAGCAGATAGCGACTGGCGTGTTGTGACAGAGGTCGAAAATGCAACGAAGAGTGGTAAAGTGTGGTTTACCGAGCTTGAATGCGAGGATTACCCTACATCAATGCTCAGATGACGAGTTAGTATAACCCATCTCTGTCTCCCTTACTGTGCTGGTCAGGTGCTATCTACAACATCAATGTACAATGCCGCAGTGCTCAGGGTGAAATCTCGAGACTTATCCATTTATTTCCAACACCCTACTGTAGCGAACTTATTTGAATTAAGGATGGTGATATCTCTTATGTCAGAGAGAGTGGCGATGGCTAATGTGTGTTCGAGCTGTATACAATGACGTTATGCACTATCTCTGTGTGTGTAGAGTACACGTAGACGATTTAGAACAGTGCTTTAGCTGATGTATCAATGCAGTGCCAAAGTCGACTCCTACAGTTATGGAGTCCATACACGCTAAATTTATAGATGAACTACCCAAGTTTTGTGACGCTCCCTTCAGTTTGAGGGAAATACATGCAAAATTTAGTGCATAACAGAAACAGTTATTCAGGAAATACTGTGAAAAATGAACCAATGGTTCTTTTTTTGTTGATGTATTGCGTGCTACGTACCATTGCTGAAGTGTGGATAAAATATATACAGATTATCGCAAATCGTGTGTTATTTCCTACATCAAATAGGTACGAAATGAGGGTTACTATACTTTCATCTGCCTAGTTTTGGCTCCTTTTCCAAATCACCCAAGTACCCAATGCTTTGCAAGAACACCTTACCTGACAAAAATCTATAAATAAGATCTCATTTATGATAATCCACATACGTCTTTTGCATAGTTGTCTTGCAAATCAGTAGACAATGGATAGTTGGGTGACCTGGAAAAGTTTTCAAACCTATATGACTGTCCTGGCAATGGCTGCAGCACCATCAGCCAGAGAACCCACTGCTAAGAGACCTGCGAAGGCTGGAATGAGGAAGGGTATAACTCTACCTGACGTCTTGGGTACTGCAGAACCCTTGGAGCTCTAACCACTCATTTATACTTAAGAGCGCTTTTAGCTGCATACATTGGCCCCAGGATACAGTTTTTTAAACACTCGTATTACGTCTTCTTCTGCATCGCTTTCTACATCTGGTTATGAACTTTTCTGCATTTCTTCTGACTAAAAGCATCCTGCAGAGACGACTTGCTGAAGTGTCACACATTAGGTCAACGTGAAGAAAAGTTATCGTAAAGACCTGGATGCTGGGGCAATAACTGTCATTTTCGAGATATTTCGACGCCTAGGGTCGACGTCGGACCGCGGCACCGGATGAGAGCGCGCACATGTAAATGCCGTAGCTAGTTGGGGTAACAAAGAGTTTATATGCAACCCATCCATCTTGCTGTAGGCACCTTCAATTCCGACGGACTCCCGTAGCCCTTCCCAACCCATCGGTCCCACGACGGGCAGACGGTCCTGACAACAAGAACAACTCTTCCATCCCAACGTAGCGGTCACTGCCCCTCGACGCACCACACACTGGCATACACGCAACGATCCTGACACTCGAAGAACGACACTTTCGCTCACCTGTAGCGGTCTTTGCATCTTCGGCCTGTACATTTTGGCACGATATGCGACCGTACATCTTGCTGCACCGCTTCATTTTGGTGACAGCAGTGGGACTGGCACAGTTGCTACGATTATTGGCAATGGAATAAGTAGCAGCACCTGCTTACTGAAACTGCTCGTGAGGTCCTTGTTTCCGTTTTTCCTGGTTTTGTGTCCGCACTCTTTCCCTTTCTGTCTAGAATATGTTGGGAACTAAGGCGAGCTGGGAAGCTATAGACAAGTGTGAGCAGGTTGTGTAAATGTCGTACAAGTGCAGACGTGATTTTTTTGCTGTCGTGAGTCCAAGGGTCTATAAGGGTAGACATGTGGTTTGATATCCACAGAGTAACGAGTTGTGTGCGGTGCTTTTTTCATCTTTTTCCATATAGACAGTTGTAAACTGTGGGAGAGAGGTCAATGGTCAGCGAAGTGAAGGGTCGTAATAAATCGGCTGGCTGCTCTGGAGGACGGCGCAGGCGACGTGGTTCTGGATCGGCGGCTGGAGTGCATCTCGGTTCAGCTACAGAATCTAACTCTGTGGCAGGGACCGAACTACTGTTGCTGGTGCTGGTTCTATGGCAAAGACCGAACTGATTGACTGTGGCTGTGCGTCGACATACTGCAGCGGCGATGGAATATGGCATGGCCTACTCTTGGGCGCTTGACCAGGTGAAAGCATGTCGTGGTGTGATTGTACCGCCTCCTACTGGCAACGAAAACACACCTATAGGTACCGCGGGCTCCGCTCGCCGCAGCGGCGGCTGCCATAGTTTCTTATGACGACAACTCACTGTTGCTGTTGTCCTGGACTGTTGTGTTTGATTCTCAAATGAAGCGACGTTGTTGCAGTTGCCACGAGGACAGTTGTGTTCGTTTCTAGATGACACAGCGGCGACACGCCCGCAATTCGCCAGTCCATAAAAACTGTGTTGCTGGTGGGCTATGTGCCCGTATACAGGACTACGAAGGGCGTTTGAAAAGTCTGTGCAAAAATAAAAACTACTTTCGTGTTTGGGATAACCCTTTTTAATTTTTCGACATAGTCTCCTTTTACACTTATACACTTCGTCCAACGCTGTTCTAATCTGTTGAGTCCTCCCGAATAATAGGAATTGTCCAAATCTGCAAAATAACTATTAGTTGCTGCAATCACCTCCTCGTTTGAATAAAATCTTTGTCCTGCCAGCCATTTCTTCAAACTGGGGAACAAATAGTAGTCCGAGGGAGCCCAAGTCTGGAGAATACGGGGGATGTGAAACGAGTTGGAATCCTATTTCCATTAATTTTGTGACCACAGCAGCTGAGGTGTGTGCTGCTGCATTGTCGTGACGGAAAAGGACTTTTTTGCGGTCCAGTCACCGGCGTTTTTCTTGCAGCTCGGTTTTCAAAAGGTCCAGTAACGATGAATAATATTTACCTGTAATAGTTTTACCCTTTTCCAGATAGTTGATGAGGATTATCGCTTGCGAATCCCAAAAGACAGTCGCCACAACCTTTACGGCCGAAGGAATGGTCTTCGCCTTTTTTGGTGCAGATTCTCCCTTGGTAGCCCATTGTTTAGATTGTTGTTTGGCCTCAGGAGTATAGCAATGTATCCATGTTTCATCCACAGTGACGAAACGACGCTTAAAGTCCTACGGATTCTTCCTGAACAGCTGCAACACTTGCCTCCTTGCAACACTTCACACGATTCCGTTTTTGGTCAAGCGTGAGCAATCGCGGAACCCATCTTGCGGATAGCTTTCTCATGTCCAAATTTTTATGCAAAATATATGTACCCGTTCATTCGAGATGCACACAGCACTAGCAATCTCACGCACCTTAACTCTTTTGTCATCCACCACCATATCAAGGATTTTATCAATGATTTCTGGAGTCGTAACCTCCACAGGGCGCCCAGAACGTTCAGCATCACTTGTGCCCATATGGCCACTCCGAAAATTTTGAAACCACTGAAAAGTAAGAGCACGGCAGGATTTCAATTTCGCCACAACAAATGAACTGTTTACTATCATGATGAGAAACACCAATTTTCAGCTGGGCTACAGTATGAAGCCCGTATCCTCCTGACTGAAAATTAACTTGGCGCATCACACGTAAAACATATCTGCAATGCCATAAAGACACGTCAGATAATCATCAACAATGAGAGCCCTTTCGCCCGCACACTGCACGCCTCAGGATAGCATGTTTGTCATCAGCTAGGGATGGGAACCATGTCGCGGAACTTGTTGGTCTGGATACAATAACAAATAGCTACGTTCGTGAAGCAAATTATTTTGATACGCCAAGCATAACTCTAAGACATATCCGACACCAGAATCATCTGCTGCAGTTGAAACATCCATTCCGTCGATACCAGCGCGAGTCAGCCACCGAAATTCTCTAATAAGCAGAAACTGTTGCATGGCGAACCCGAATAAACTGTTGGCATCGAAGTACGGGAAGCAGCTTGAATCGATGGTGTTGAACAATTCAGTCCTTTTCTACTGGTCGAAAGCGCTAATAACATCAATATAAAACGCGAATGAGGCTGTTTTTATAGTAAAGACGTAGCAACCACTGCAGTTTCACAGAAAGTATTAAACATTCGTCTACTGGATGAAATTATGCCTAAGATTTCTTCAAAAATGGTTCAAATGGCTCTGAGCACTATGGGACTCAACTGCTGAGGTCATTAGTCCCCTAGAACTTAGAACTAGGTTAACCTAACTAACCTAAGGACATCACAAACATCCATGCCCGAGGCCGGATTCGAAACTGCGACCGTAGCGGTCTTGCGGTTCCAGACTGCAGCGCCTTTAACCGCACGGCCACTTCGGCCGGCCAAGAGTTCTTCATGTTGTTATACTATTTTATTTGGCGCATGAAGACAAGGGAATTAGCAGCGTCATACCACCTGAACTGCAGTCCCAAGTAAGAAGTACCGATACGTCCTACTTGGAGGCATCGTTGAAGAAGACTGACAACGGGAATGGGAGGAAACAACACGACACAAAGGCACAGAGTACACAACAGTTCACCTGTCGGTCTCCTATTTCACGAAATCTCATGCAATTCTGATGCTTATGCACTGCGCCTGTGCAACAGACACAGTTGTTTCCGTAAATACCTTCACAGGCTGCACATCGTAGAGACGTCTTTCTGCTCTTGTGGAGAAGAGGACGCAGAGCACTTTTTCTTTGGCTGTCCCAGTCTCGATGAAAGTACGATAGTCATTTTACAAGAACTTGTGAAGCTTGGCCATCCGTTGGCAACCTGTGTGGCGGCTTTGTTAGCAAGCCCGGATCACACACTTTTCCACGCGATATACAGATTCACTGTTGACGCAGATATTCACACCGAAGACTAAAACAACACTGACAATGGACTGCACGGAAGTGTTCTGAAACGTATGATTTACCACGATTATGCAACATTGGTTTACCTGAAACTATGTAAATTTTGTCTACCAACAAATATTATAAGACAAATTTTCTGTCAGTACCTGTATATTTTATGCAAGTATGAGGTGGATATAGCCAAAGGCCTTTCCGCAGTGGTCACATAGTTTCCCGTCAGATCACCGAAGTTAAGCGACGTCGGGCTTGTCTAGCAGTTTGATGAGATACCGTCCGGTCTGTCGAGAGCTGCTGGCAAGTGGGGTGCAGTCAGCCCTTGTGAGACCAATTGAGGAGGTATCCGATTGAGAAGTAGCGGCTCCGAGTTCAAAAACTGACAACGGCCGGGAGAGGGGTGTGCATCCACCGACACCTATCAGCTGAGGAGACACGGTGGACGGTCGATACCGTTGGACCTTCCGAGGTCTTTTCGGACGGATTTTAGTTTATGTGGTGAACGCATGGTAAACCTAAAAGACAATAATTTCATTTTAAAAAACTGTGTAAACCTGATTGGTGGCGGCTGGCAGGCAAGAGGAGCCGTGTGCACCAGACGGCGATCCGCCGCTTCCTTCCTTCCACAGGCGGCCGGCAGGGCCTGGCGGAACAAAGCGGCCACTCGGTCACTGCGCGCTCCTGATTTGCGGTCCCCGCCTCTCGGTGCTCACGCCCCGCCATTCTCTGCATCAACACAACCCATCCTGCCGCTATTACCATAAAGCACGTAGCTGTAACTTGCCTATATCCAAAACACCTCCACAAGGCGCTAGTGTATCAGGAATTGAAACACAATCCAAGCAGGAGCCTAATTAGCACTCACTTGAAAGAAGGTCGTAAATTCCATTGTCGAATACTTTCGACAACGAGGTCGTTACATAGGACAAGAATAAGAGAACTATTACCGTTTCTCAACTCTGCACCATCTCTCTACATTATGTATACGTGGCGAGAAACACCCCATCTGAGTTCCACGTGTGCCATTTCGCGGCGCATCGATGGTGATTTTCAGTAATTCCTTCTCATATGTTGCTGTTCTGACGTTGCGTTGGTCGTCGATGTCATACCTGTTTGCCGTAAATGTTCCAGTTTCGTACAAACGTCGATGACCTTAATGGTGTGTCTGGATTTATTACTCCACACGGACGGCGTATTGTCCTTGCGGTGCTGTCCGCGGGGCAATACACGAGACTATTTGCCATTTGGGCGTAAGTGTTCTTCTGTAACTGGGAAATGCCACTCCGTCAAGCACGCATCTTCTTCTCGTGTGGATCTACAGTCCACTGTTGACCTTTGCCTCGTCAACGATTCTTCGCAGGGTGTCCCCGATTACGTGGTACTGCTTTCCAATTCCATTATACTATCCTTCGCAGGTCTCCTTCGACACTGTCTGACCACCCGGTTCTCGGTTGGCCGCAGCGTCTTTACCTTTCTGGACAGTATCTCTTTTGGCACCTCTCTATTAACCAACCGTGTCATTTTCAGACCACCTCAGTCTTGCTCACTTCACTATTTTTCTGATAGGTCGCTCTTTATATATGATATAAAGTCATTGTCATACCATCTCCACCATCCTCATTGGCAGCAGCAGTCAATTATTATACGGAGTACTTGCCTCTCAAAACTCATCCAGGACGCTGGTATTGCTTACTATTAATGACCAAGTTTCTAGGGCATATGTGAGCACTAGTCTTTTAAAGGTTTTATAGATCATTAATTTAGGATTGTCAGATATGAATCTAGAAGAAAGTTCTGTTAGCGTAAAATAAGCTCTATTGGCTACCACTACCCATTGTTTAATCTCGCACTAGTTATCAACGTTGTAAATCACCAGGTATTTAAACTACACAATCTTCTAAAATTAACAACGAGATACAGTTACCGACTTTCCACCAGCGCATGCTAGAGCTATAAAATCACAGATATGGCCGCAACGGTCTGCTCTGCGTGTAACCACACTGTCGTTCCGATGTAGCCAAGCCTAGTTGGCATTGTTAACTTGTTGCTAACTGCACGCCAGTAGTCTGTGTGAGAGTGCGTCCGCGTACTAATTTCTATACATTTTGGTCCGCGTATACACCAATGTCGTGCGTTGGAGGGCCGCACCATACAATCAACGTACCGTTGTTATCAAGAGCAGTATATTACTGTGACATGGTAACAGTACCATAAAAACGCGTTACTTAGTTTAGAAAAGAGCATTCTAATAAATACGATGAATAAAAATTGACGGATTGTTGTTGTTCTTGTCATCTTCAGTCGGAAGACTGTATTACCATACTGCAGAATATTTGTTAGAAATTACTGTTATTATTATTACGACATTATTATTATTATTATTATTAGACATTGTCATCCAGACATATTTATATAGGAAGAATAATTGAGCCCATAGCTCCTGAAAGAGCGAAAAACCCATCAAGCGCGAAAATTATGATTTAGGCATACATAGAGAGCGAACAAAATCATATTTTGGTAACCACCAGATGTTGGGGAGCGGGGGAGGTGGGAGTTAACGCGTGCTAAGTGCCATCATGGCACAATACCTGCCTGTCACTATCGCCTTGCACCTACAAGGAACACGGCAAAGACTACTGGTGGGCTACGCCAGGCAGGCACCTGTTAACCCGACACCAATAATACCACAGGCCTTTGAGGTGCCTGGTAAGACGCTACTGCACCCAGTTATGGCGTATGCGATAGCAGTCCGGGGTAACGCAGCCGACAGTATATCGAACATCTAGTCTGGGTACAAACTAAAGCTCTCAAATACGCCGTTCACTCCCTTACAAGATTTCCCGTGGGTGGAACTCTATCAGGTAGTCGGATATCTTCCTCAGGGGAAGGTTCGGACATCTGCCAGAAATGTCGGAGAAGCGACACGTCGCCAACCGGGCCACTTGGGTGCAACGAAACAAAATTGGCTACGCCTGACGTGAGATGAACACGTTCACACAGAAAACTACTTTTCTCCGTTGCAGATCCACAAAGAGGGGAGGTTATTAGAGAGGAAGAGAAAGTAAAGGGAAACCTTTGCAAATAGAGGAATTTGAGAATTTATGTAAAGATACCTTCTGTAGATGCTTCGAAGATGCCTGCTGTATGTGGCCGCCTATACGAGCCGACTGAACTTGGACGTCTAATTTCTAATTTGTTTCTTTTTGTATCTCAGCCTTTAGTTTTCGGACACCGCGTAGCGTTCAGTAGGTTTCCTTGTTACATTTTTTTAAAATCCCATACTCGATATATTTACCAATCATTAGCCACTATCTACCTACAATCTGTAAAACCCGAATGAGGGAGGACTACAAAAATGGAAAGTGACGTCACATCAAAGGAATAGTACAGAATGGCCGACAGCCTTCGCCGATATTATTACGATGGAGATATTAGCGTTATTGATATTCAAAATTTTATTTACGATATTAGATTGTTACAGGAGCTTCGAGTTACTTAAGTCAGTTACCGAGCACAATATACCTACGAGGAATCGCGCCCCATTCTGAAAGAGAGCAAGACCTTGACATATGAAATTAAATTCCCGCATTCCACGATCGAGTTTTAAATTTCTGGGGTCCTTCCCCGAAGCGTAAAGAAGTTCCTCATTGTTAACAGTTTGCATTTGTAAAGCACTGGAGTTCCTCCGACGATGTTACACAACTTTAAGCCATTCTCTACAGTAATTCTTTTTGCCAATACTCTCCTTGTAAAGAGAGAGAGGTCAGGACTACACGGGTAACGTATGATTTTGCCTTTATGTTGTTGGGAAATAACGTCAAGGAGACCTCAAAGGCAGGGCCAGCCACAGGCTTTAACAAGTCAGAACTGTAACGCCTGCTGTCCTAATTACTGGATTTGCCTACTACCGGATGTCCTCTGCTTCCCCCATCTAAACTGGATACACCACCATGTTTAAATTCGTTGAAACAAAATCTCACTGTTGTCACTGACGCTGAAAGATTACCATAAACAGCGTCCTATTTTCTCTTTAATCTCGCTGCATGTTTACCCAGCCAAAAGCAAACGGCCAATCACTGAACGATACTCCAGTTTGCTTTATCTCCGCGAAAACTAAGAAGTGCAACTAACTAAATCGGCTGTCAACTCGGAAGCGACAAATGAATCAGTGTCCTGTTACTTTTATTATCGGCTAACAGATGGCGCCAAACGATTGTAACGCCAACTTGTGTAAGCAATGACATCTGACGCACACACACACACACACACACACACACACACACACACACGGGCGCTTAGTGATTCGCATTCACCTACACTTACCGCATTCGGAAAATGTGACAGGTACCGCACTATTAGATCTTGATCAGGTAATGGCCTCTTTTTCACTGGTTCAACGTGAAGGTTGGGGGGGGGGGGGGGGGGGCACAAGGAGCAAAACCAACAGAAGATCCGCAAAGCACGGGGAGCAAGCCCAACAGAAGCACGAGGAGCAAATGATAGGGGCAGCGGAACGCTGGCAAGAGTTGGCCGTGTAGTGGTCAGAAGCCGCCTCGAAGATCAAGGCGAGGGCGCGCAGGCAAGCTGGCCGCTCGGCACAGCAAGTTTGCCGTCTGCCGCCGCGGCAGCGGCCTCGCCCCACAGCAGGAATTTCATTAGAGTGGCCGCTATTATCCGCTGCGGGAGTCGTGGAAATTGAATTCCCACAGAAGCAGCTGCAGGTGCCGCGCCCTGCTATCTCTCCCCCCGCCCCCCAACACACACACACACACACACACACACATACACAGAAAGAGAGAGAAGAGGGAGAGAGGGAGGGAGGGAGGGAGACTTCCGCACGCTGAATTGATGGAAACGACGATGGTAGACCCCAAGGTCTGTTCCGGCTGTGGGAGCTCAGATAAACAGGGAATCTGCATGTAAAGAGGTGGCGTCAAGACTCGTTTCCTTGCAGAACAGATTTCTAAAAGTTGTCCGAGGGCCCAGAGAAGATAATCTGTAACGAACCCTTTAAGGGAGGAAAATACACTACCAAGTGACTAAAAGTTGCCGAGCTGCGAAAGGCCACGCGCGAGAGGAGGGGACGGAGAAGGAAAGAGTTTAGCGTCGCCTCCCCTGACGTAACGGTGGACTTCCTGCTGATAACAAGGGCCCAGCGCTAGACGAAGAGAGAACGGAAGAGCAAAGCCGGTTTCTGCCTTCCAGAAATTGCTGCGTACACACGCTCCCTGCTGCACCAATTCTCGCTGAGTGAGGACTCCTTTCGTGTCTTGTTCAGTTCTCTGAAACCTGATAGCAATAACATTCTTATCTCCTCGCGAAATTTCTGGGTCTGTTTTTAACACATGAAGCGTGACATCCTCACTGTGGAGCATAGGAGCGATCAAAGAATCGTTGAGATGTCCTTTGTTCGTCTTGAGAGGTCCTCTGTTCCTATCTTTGACGCGGAATACAATAACGTAGTCCGCTTCAATTAATGACTACTATCTTCATACATCTGTGCCCAACAGTGGCAGCGCTGACAAATTTTTAATATGCAGTTAAATTACGTTGGCATATTGGAGAGCAAAGACGTGAAGATGCTTAACACCTACTGAAACCAGACACCACCTACTTACACTATTACGGATGCAAGGCTGGAATAAAAAAAGTTATCAAGAAATTATAACACTTTCGTTCAACAAAAATAATTTTTCGGCAACATCAACATGCAAAGTAGAATGCTTCCACAGGCAACAGTATAAAGAGCCACTGCACATCTTTATATCCAACTGGAGTACAGCACATCTTATTCAGTGGCGTTCCCTGTGCGCTTAATAGCAGTAGGGTCATGTGACAGGACTACATTTTCAGATGATTCGAACATCCAGTAGCGATGTTCTTCCGGTCTTCCTGATCCCTAGACTCATTTTTGGCCAATGAATGCATATCTGATCTTAGGTTTTTTTGCCTATCACGTACAGTTCTGTCACAATGTGACCTCGTTGTAAATTTAGAAGAGACATATTACGAAGTGATCAAAAGTACTCTCCGTTACACTGGTGTCTCAGCGGCCCCGATAGTGTTTCTCCATTACGAAAGCGCTCTTCTTCTTCCTCACACATATCACCCAAATTTGGGGGGAAAAACTCAAGGAGACTGTTCAAAAAGTGAAACTTCATTCTCATCAAACATTTTCTGAACATTATCCAGCTTATTGGCGACAACATAAATATAATATGGACTCTTTTTGTTGCCTAAAAAGTCAATAAGAACCCCTCGAATCATACAGAAGGCTTCCCGTCACCGACGGTCATTTTCCAAATGTCAGGTCCAACAAACACGTTTTCTTTCAATTTCGCTTCGGATGGGTAAGAAAACATGTAGCAGAGATAAATGAAACATTCTCTACAACACCAAAACACTAAATTTATAGCTGCGCTTTCTTTTTGACCGTTTTCTGATATGTTCAACAGACACACACAATATGCCCCTTATTCTGTACTCAAGGCTGATCACGAACTTCATTTTCACTGTATGGGAAGATTACTTTCTTTGTGAAATCTATAAAGTTTCTCTGACTTTTTCATCAAAAACTCACCATAAACGTAACAAAAAGTAAATCGTATAACTAAATAACAAATCTTTAAACGTCATATGCGTAAAACAAGCTGGGCGATGACGTGTTTTTGTTACATTAGGATACAGCACACTAAAAACAAGAAAAATAAAACACTACTATATTTTAAAAAATTTCATCATTGGACTGCGCAAGATTGACAGACTCCTGTCGTCAATACACTGCTGTACACGGCAGGCGATTCACGTTGTGACAATTTTCCCCGAATCCACGTACGAGGAGCTACTTGAGTAGCGGCTCTGGTCTCGTAAACTGACATACAGCCGGGAGAACTGTGCGCTGACCACATGCCCCTCCATATCTGCATCCAGTGACGCCTGTGGGCTGAGGATAATACGGCGGCCGGGCAGTACCGTTGGACCTTTATGGTCTGTTCGGACGGAATTTAGTTTACGTTGGACCTTCATGGCCTGTTCGGACGGAATTTCATTTAGTCTTTTTTTTTTCTTTTTAAGTACTGAACAAGTAGCCATTACATTGTGGCACGAGGAGAGCCCGGTGATAAGAGCGTGGCGTGCGTCGAGCACCCACCACTTAGCCGCGAGTTAACACGCCTCTTCTCCACCTTGTGTGCTCCACTGTGCCGCCGAACCATCCTCTCTCTCATATATAATTCAGTTACATCAGCAAGTATTAGTGACATTGCTCGTGAATAAAAAGAAAATATAAAAACACTTATACAGCACATAAACAGTAGCGCCACACGGAACGTCGGATGCATGAAATAAATCATCATCCTTATTCATAAGGCCTAGAGGTCTGTTGTTCTCCTCTCCCATAGTGTTTCTTATTTGGTATGAAATATCTGGAGTTTATAGTCATGAAATACATGAAATTTATTGGAAATTATAAAAAAGATAGCGATATCGGCAATAATGGTTATCGAAAGATACAATTTGGTTCAAATGGCTCTGAGCACTATGGGACCGTAGCGGTCGCTCGGTTCCAGACTGAAGCGCCTTGAACCGCACGGCCACACCGGCCGGCCAGATACAATTTGGATATGTTAAACAGCAAGCGAATGTCAATCTGATAAACGTTAGAACAGAGCACCTGAGAAACTTGAAATTAATAACTTGAAAATAATATTAAAACCATACACATTTTTATTAGTATTTACTGAACTGAACTACTAACATAGGCGTAGAGCGAGAGATTTTTTAAATAATAATTTCGTTTAAACATTGCCAAAGAACAATGGCCGTTGAGTGTTCAGAGCGACGTCAACTAGAAAGTCATATCGCCTCAACAGTACCAGCTGCTGAAAGATCTACGTCAATATCTTAGCTCCACGAGCGGACTGTATGTACGCTAGCAGTATCATCCCCCCCCAACTCCGCGTGCTATTCTCTTCATAGGTGATACGAGGAAAGGTAGGTGGTCGGTACGCTTCAGATTCTTTTATCACTGCGCGAGATGTATGGTGGAGGAAGTAATTTTTGTGACTCATTCCGGAACCGGGGTTCGCGCTAGCTGGGCTCTCTGTGATGCACACCGTCTCTCTTGTAAAGTTGCGAGCACAGGGAGGGACGAGGAAAGCCCAGTTCACGCACTACCTCTGTGATGGAGGTCCCTTGCGTCCAGTACCTTGTTACTTCCGTGACACAAGCCGACTAAACAAATCCGTGACGAATCGTGCAGCTCTCTCTCTCTTCCATTAACCTAAATTCATAAGTTTCCAAACTGACGAACTGTACTCAAGTTTTGACTGGGCGAGGATTTTGTAAGCGACCTATTTCATGCGTGGTACTATCAGCATTGCGAGGCACGCCAAACGCCAATTACTGTAAACATATATCCCCATTCAGAACTATGTACCTAGTTCTGTCTGCTAGGAAGCTTTCCATAAAGTCCAGTATCTATTCAGCTATTTTGGATGCTCATATTCTGTTAACTACGAGGTGCATTCAAGTTCGAAGGCCTTCGATTTTTTTTTCTCCGGACTGGAAAGAGATACAAACATTCGCATTGTTTTAAAATGAGGCCGCGTTCATTGTCAATACGTCCCAGGGATGGCAGCACCGTACGGCAGATGGAATTTTACCGCCAGCGGCGAGAATGAGAACTGTTTTCAATACTTAAAATGGCGACGTTTTCCTTACGTGAACAGCGTGCAATCATTCGTTTTCTGAATTTGCGTGGTGTGAAACCACTTGAAATTCATCGACAGTTGAAGGAAACATGTGGTGATGGAGTTATTGATGTGTCGAAAGTGCGTTCGTGGGTGCGACAGTTTAATGAAGGCAGAACATCGTGTGACAACAAACTGAAACAACCACGGGCTCGCACAAGCCGGTCTGACGACATGATCGAGAAAGTGGAGAGAATTGTTTTGGGGGATCGCCGAATGACTGTTGAACAGATCGCCTCCAGAGTTGGCATTTCTGTGGGTTCTGTGCACACAATCCTGCATGACGACCTGAAAATGCGAAAAGTGTCATCCACGTGGGTGCCACGAATGCTGACGGACGACCACATGGCTGCCCGTGTGGCATGTTGCCGAGCAATGTTGACGCACAACGACAGCATGAATGGGACTTTCTTTTCGTCGGTTGTGACAATGGATGAGACGTGGATGCCATTTTTCAATCCAGAAACAAAGCGCCAGTCAGCTCAATGGAAGCACACAGATTCACCACCACCAAAAAAATTTCGGGTAACCGCCAGTGCTGAAAAAATGATGGTGTCCATGTTCTGGGACAGCGAGGGCGTAATCCTTACCCATTGCGTTCCAAAGGGCACTACGGTAACAGGTGCATCCTACGAAAATGTTTTGAAGAACAAATTCCTTCCTGCACTGCAACAAAAACGTCCGGGAAGGGCTGCGCGTGTGCTGTTTCACCAAGACAATGCACCCGCACATCGAGCTAACGTTACGCAAGTTTCTTCGCGATAACAACTTTGAAGTGATTCCTCATGTTCCCTACTCACCTGACCTGGCTCCTAGTGACTTTTGGCTTTTTCCAACAATGAAAGACACTCTCCGTGGCCGCACATTCACCAGCCGTGCTGCTATTGCCTCAGCGATTTTCCAGTGGTCAAAACAGACTCCTAAAGAAGCCTTCGCCGCTGCCATGGAATCATGGCGTCAGCGTTGTGAAAAATGTGTACGTCTGCAGGGCGATTACGTCGAGAAGTAACGCCAGTTTCATCGATTTCGGATGAGTAGTTAATTAGAAAAAAAATCGGAGGCCTTAGAACTTGAATGCACCTCGTATGTAATGGTGCGGTCCATGCACGTAACTAAGGCGTGGGAACCACGCAGGCGTTACACACTAATCGTTCAGATAAGCGTGGACATCGAGAACGTTGCAAACATGGTACGGACGCTTATGTATTCATTCTACTACGATGGAAATGCGAAATAATGGCGTACTTCAAAGCCTGGCGTGCCGCGGGGTAATAACGACACGTGTTTTTACGAAACGTTACTTACACTGAGGTGACAAAAGTCATGGGATACATTCTAATAACATGTCGGGCCTCCTTTTGGTCTGCGTAGCGCAGCAGTTCCACGTAGCATGGAGCCAACAAGCCACTGGAATTCCCTGCAGAAATACTGAGCCATGCTGCCTATAAAGCCGTCCATAATTGAGGAAGCGTTGCCGGTGCAAGATTTTGTGCACGAACTGAGCCCTCGATTATGTCCCATAAATGGTCGATGGAATTCATGTCATGCAATCTGGGTGGCCAATCATTCCCTCGAATTGTCCAGAATGTCCTTCAAACCAACTGCAAAAAATTGTGGCCCGGTGACATGTTGTTTGGGAACATGAAGTCCTGGAATGGCTGCAAATGGTCTCTAAGTAGCCGAACATAACCATTTACAGTCAATAATCGGTTCAGCTGGACAGAAGGATGCAGTGCATTCCATGTACATAAACACCATTACGGAGCCACCACAAGCTTGCACAGTGCCTTGTTGACAACTTCGGCTCATGGCTTCGTGGGGTCTGCTCCACACTCGAACCCTAACTTCAGTTCGTACGAACAGAAATCAGGACTCTTCTGGCCAGGCCACGGTTTTCCAGTCGCTTAGGGTTCAACCGATATGGTCACGAGCTCCCAAGAGACGCTGCAAGCGATGTCGTGCTGATAGAAGAGGCTCTCGCGTCAGTCGTCTGCTGGAAGAGCCCATTAACACCAAGTTCCGCCGCACTGTCCTACCGGATGCGTTCGTTGTACGCCCCACATTAATTTCTGCGGTTATTTCACGCAGTGTTGCTTGTCTGTTAGCACTGACAACTCTACGGGAACGCGGCTCCTCTCGGTCGTTAAGAGAAGGCCACCCGTCACTCCGTTGTCCGTGATGAGTGGTAACGCCCGAAATTTGGTTTTCTCGGTGTACTCTTGACACTGTGGATCTCGGAATGCTGAATTTGATTACGATTTCCGAAGTGGAATGTGCTACGCCTTTAGCTCCAACTACCATTCCGCATTCGGAGTCTGTTAATTCCCATCGTGCGACCATAACCATGTCGGAAATCTTTGCACATGAATCACCTGAGTACAAATGACAGTTCTGCCAATGCACTGCCCTTTTATATCTTGTGTACGTATCTACCATGATGTTGGTACCTCTATGTAATAGAGATGCAGATAAGGGGCCTTTTTTTTTACATTTTCAATACTTTGTTTACGAAAATATGGTAACATATTGCAGATGTAAACTGTTTGCATTATTTCTTGATTTTGTTATATCAATGAATTAATTCCGTATTCTTACAGTTCATTTTTTCTGTTTTTCCATAATATCTTTTCTGTTTTCTATTTTTCATCTTAGTTTGTTTAGACTTTCTAGGTTCGAAAATTGAGACACATGATTTAACTGATGAGGTCGTAAATATTAAGAGAGACACGAGTATTGAAATACACAGTAATTGCACTTGAAACTCGGATATACTGTTTCTTCAGATACAGTCATTTTGTTATTGCAAGTGGTTGCAGTTAATTTATTATAGGTACAAACGAAAGGGGGCAATGAAACAAGCGAGTAATACCACTAAATTTAATTCCGGAATTTAATGGTTCCTCCGATACGAAAATTACGACCGAGTACATAAACACCTTATAACAGAGCCTTGAGGATCCAAACTGTAGATATTCACTGAGGGCAAACACATTACAACAAGTGTTCCACATGTCCACTATTCACGTGACGGAGTGCTTCAGCATGTCTTGTCTTCAATGCCTGTACATTTTCAAAATACCAACGCGTGTTCAGAATGCAATGACAACGATCTAGAGGCCGTCCCCACTGTTCACCGATGCTATATGAAGTACACCAATTCTTTTAAGTATCCCCAAAGATAAAAATGCAAAACGTTCAACGGACCTACGACCGAGACGCTTGTTGTCGAAGATGAGTGCTGCGTATTCCCCAACATGAAAGTGTGCCGGTGCACTATCATGCACGTACCACATACGCATCCTTTCACCACAGGTAACATCCTCCGAACGTACATTTTTTTTTTTTTTTTTGGTCATCAGTCTACTGACCGGTTTGATGCGGCCCGCCACGAATTCCTTTCCTGTGCTAACCTCTTCATCTCAGAGTAGCACTTGCAACCTACGTCCTCAATTATTTGCTTGACGTATTCCAATCTCTGTCTCCTCTACAGTTTTTGCCCTCTACAGCTCCCTCTAGTACCATGGAAGTCATTCCCTCATGTCTTAGCAGATGTCCTATCATCCTGTCCCTTCTCCTTATCAGTGTTTTCCACATTTTCCTTTCCTCTCCGATTCTGCGTAGAACCTCCTCATTCCTTACCTTATCAGTCCACCCAATTTTCAACATTAGTCTATAGCACCATATCTCAAATGCTTCGATTCTCTTCTGTTCCGGTTTTCCCACAGTCCATGTTTCACTACCATACAATGCCGTACTCCAGACGTACATCCTCAGAAATTTCTTCCTCAAATTAAGGCCAGTATTTGATATTAATAGACTTCTCTTGGCCAGAAATCCCTTTTTTGCCATAGCGAGTCTGCTTTTGATGTCCTCCTTGCTCCGTCCGTCATTGGTTATTTTACTGCCTAGGTAGCAGAATTCCTTAACTTCATTGATTCGTGACCATCAATCCTGATGTTAAGTTTCTCGCTGTTCTCATTTCTACTACTTCTCATTACCTTCGTCTTTCTCCGATTTACTCTCAAACCATACTGTGTACTCATTAGAATGTTCATTCCGTTCAGCAGATCATTTAATTCTTCTTCACTTTCACTCAGGATAGCAATGTCATCAGCGAATCGTATCATTGATATCCTTTCACCTTGTATTTTAATTCCACTCCTGAACCTTTCTTTTATTTCCATCATTGCTTCCTCGATGTACAGATTGAAGAGTAGGGGCGAAAGGCTACAGCCTTGTCTTACACCCTTCTTAATACGAGCACTTCGTTCTTGATCGTCCACTCTTATTATTCCCTCTTGGTTGTTGTACATATTGTATATGACCCGTCTCTCCCTATAGCTTACCCCTACTTTTGTCAGAATCTCGAACAGCTTGCACCATTTTATATTATCGAACGCTTTTTCCAGGTCGACAAATCCTATGAACGTGTCTTGATTTTTCTTTAGCCTTGCTTCCATTATTAGCCGTAACGTCAGAATTGCCTCTCTCGTCCCTTTACTTTTCCTAAAGCCAAACTGATCGTCACCTAGCGCATTCTCAGTTTTCTTTTCCATTCTTCTGTATATTATTCTTGTAAGCAGCTTCGATGCATGAGCTGTTAAGCTGATTGTGCGATAATTCTCGCACTTGTCAGCTCTTGCCGTCTTCGGAATTGTGTGGATGATGCTTTTCCGAAAGTCAGATGGTATGTCGCCAGACTCATATATTCTACACACCAACGTGAATAGTCGTTTTGTTGCCACTTCCCCCAATGATTTTAGAAATTCTGATGGAATGTTATCTACCCCTTCTGCCTTATTTGACCGTAAGTCCTCCAAAGCTCTTTTAAATTCCGATTCTAATACTGGATCCCCTATCTCTTCTAAATCGACTCCTGTTTCTCCTTTTATCACATCAGACAAATCTTCACCCTCATAGAGGCTTTCAATGTATTCTTTCCACCTATCTGCTCTCTCCTCTGCATTTAACAGTGGAATTCCCGTTGCACTCTTAATGTTACCACCGTTGCTTTTAATGTCACCAAAGGTTGTTTTGACTTTCCTGTATGCTGAGTCGGTCCTTCCGACAATCATATCTTTTTCGATGTCTTCACATTTTTCCTGCAGCCATTTCGTCTTAGCTTCCCTGCATTTCCTATTTATTTCATTCCTCAGCGACTTGTATTTCTGTATCCCTGATTTTCCTGGAACATGTTTGTACTTCCTCCTTTCATCAATCAACTGAAGTATTTCTTCTGTTACCCATGGTTTCTTCGCAGCTACCTTCTTTGTACCTATGTTTTCCTTCCCAACTTCTGTGATGGCCCTTTTTAGAGATGTCCATTCCTCTTCAACTGTACTGCCTACTGCGCTATTCCTTATTGCTGTATCTATAGCGTTAGAGAACTTCAAACGTATCTCGTCATTCCTTAGTACTTCCGTATCCCACTTCTTTGCGTATTGATTCTTCCCGACTAATGTCTTGAACTTCAGCCTACTCTTCATAACTACTATATTGTGATCTGAGTCTATATCTGCTCCTGGGTACGCCTTACAATCCAGTATCTGATTTCGGAATATCTGTCTGACCATGATGTAATCTAATTGAAATCTTCACGTATCTCCCGGCCTTTTCCAAGTATACCTCCTCCTCTTGTGATTCTTGAACAGGATATTCGCTATTACTAGCTGAAACTTGTTGCAGAACTCAATTAGTCTTTCTCCTCTTTCATTCCTCGTCCCAAGCCCGTATTCTCCTGTAACCTTTTCTTCTACTCCTTCCCCTATAACTGCATTCCAGTCGCCCATGACTATTAGATTTTCGTCCCCCTTTACATACTGCATTACCCATTCAATATCCTCATACACTTTCTCTATCTGTTCATCTTCAGCTTGCGACGTCGGCATGTATACCAGAACTATCGTTGCCGGTGTTGGTCTGCTGTCGATTCTGATTAGAACAACCCGGTCACTGAACTGTTCACAGTAACACACCCTCTGTCCTACCTTCCTATTCATAACGAATCCTACACCTGTTATACCATTTTCTGCTGCTGTTGATATTACCCGATACTCATCTGACCAGAAATCCTTGTCTTCCTTCCACTTCACTTCACTGACCCCTACTAGATCTAGATTGAGCCTTAGCATTTCCCTTTTCAGATTTTCTAGTTTCCCTACCACGTTCAAGCTTCTGACATTCCACGCCCCGACTCGTAGAACGTTACCCTTTCGTTGATTATTCAATCTTTTTCTCATGGTAACCTCCCCCTTGGCAGTCCCCTCCCGGAGATCCGAATGGGGGACTATTCCGGAATCTTTTGCCAATGGAGAGATCATCATTACACTTCTTCAATTACAGGCCACATGTCCTGTGGATACAAGTTACGTACATTAACAACGTCGTAACATTGGCATGACTGCACTTGTGCGTACGTCGTATCTGGATCTATGTTATTAGCATTATTTGCTTGTTTCATTGTCCTCTACTCGCCCCTTCCGTTTGTGCCTACAATACTGTGTGCTTAACGCAGCAACTTGTACTTTTCCCACTGTCCTATTTACGTACTAGAGAATTTTTCATCCCACTGCATGAAATACAATGTTAAGTTCATATGACATAAACTAACAAATGGATTCATATAATCATGTAACTATTTCAGTACAGGTCATTATAAATAAACAAGGGTTTCTTGTCTTAACGTAAGTGAACACCAAAAGAGAGAATTTGCTTAAGAGGAAATATATTCGAAAAGTGAGGTGACGGCTGAACTGCGGTCAAGGTTCGCGACTTTTAAGTGCCTATCATGGCATAAAAACTATGTATTTATCTATTTGGAAGTAGAGACACGCGTACACGGCCGCTGGTGGAAGCTGACGGCTCGCAGTGGCAGTGCCATCGCTAGGGGCGCGATCGATCACCGGGCTCTGGGCTGTGCCTCTGCCTCTGGCGAGACCCGCCGCGGTGGGCCACCTCACCTCTCCTTGCCCGCCGGCTATATTTGGCCCTCTGCTGGCGGATGGACGCCCGATAAAACAGCGCCCACACGCGAACGTTCGCGACCCCTGACATACGGCCGGCGAACGCCGCTCGGCAGAAATGCACCGCTGCAGCAGTGGTCGACGCTAAATCCTGCCAACCACAGCACTCGCACTACATGGCACTCGTATATATAGGGCCCTCAGAAACAGTCTGAAAATCTTGTCAGGGTGTTGCAGGGGAGTTTGAGATGAGAAATAACTGTTAAGAAAAAAAAATCGATACTTTGGACCGTTTCCGAGCTATTTAGCACTAGCCACTCAGGTCGTTCCGCGCGCAAATTCAAGCAGTTGCACGTGCTAAAATGTGGTGACGCTCAGACATCTGTGGTTGCGTGAGTTACGACTTGTTCATTACAAGCTAAAATTTGCCTGTTTCGGAAGTGATAATTTTAAGCTAGGTGAGCAAAAGCTACATCTGTTTGATTTGAGGAAACCAAACGAAGAACAAGCTAGACGACACTCGTCCTGGTAGGCTGCTTGAATTTGTGCACGCGACAACCTGACTGGCTAACACCAATGCTAGGTAAGTCCAAGCAACCTATAAATTTTTTTCACGCCAGTTTCTTTTAAGCACAATAAATATAGCGCCCTGCATGAGGTGGAATTTCTTACACATTTTTTCAAAATTTCTTTCCAAGTCTGGAAATCTAAATGGGCTACAGTACCGAGAAGACCGTCTAATTCTCAACATTGCTGCAATTAGGCGCGGCAAGCTACAAGACGGTAGTATATTCACAAGCTTAACAGTATGTAATCCGGTAGGGCATTTTCGACATCGATATTGATATAAATAATAAATAAAAAGCATCAATACCGTAAGGAATACGAAATAAAGCAAAAAACCGCTTAACGACTATGCCAGATTAGGGGGACACGATCAAGCGAATGTAAGTGATAAGCAGTTTACTGTTCTCCCTCACGAATACATTTTATGTGGGTTCCTGGCCATGTCGGTATCCCTGGGAACGAAGCTGCAGATGCCGCGGCCAAGGCTGCGGTCCTCCACCCTCGGGCAGCTTCTTGTGTGCCTTCATCTGATTTTAGCAGGGTCATTTGTCAGCGCATTTTATCGCTGTGGCATGCCGATTGGTCTACACTTAATTAAAACAATTTCAGGCCTTGAAACCTCTCCCCATGGTTTGGACGACTTCTTCACGCCCCTTTCGGCGGGAGGAGGTCGTTTTGGCCCGGTTACGAACTGGACACTGCCGGTTCAGCCACCGCAATCTGCTGACGGCTGCGCCGGCGCCGTTCTGCCCATGCGGGCAATTGCTGACGATACGCCACATTTTAACGTCCTGTCCGAATTTTAATACACTGCGCATCGATCTTGGCCTGCCATGTACTCTGGATGAAATTTTAGCGGATGACCCAGGAGCAGCTGCTCGCGTTCTTCGTTTTATCCACTTGACAAACCTGTCTAAGGACATTTGATTATGCTGTTGTCTTTTAATCCCTTGCCTGTTAATGTGCCTTTTATAGTGTTGTCCTTTTTAGTTGCTGTTTTAACACTGTGCCTCGCGGTGCATTCATAATTTAGCCTGGGCGCTAATGACCACTGTAGTTGTGCGCCCTAAAACCACACACAAAAAAAATGTAAGAACAGCATCGTCCGAACAGGCCAACTACGATCGATCACTGATAAGTGCTCCCTTTATATACAAACGGAAGTTGACCTCCAACCATTTTTTATTATGAACGATTTTCCCGGGTTCGATTCCCGGCGGGGTCAGGGATTTTCTCTGCCTCGTGATGACTGGGTGTTGTGTGCTGTCCTTAGGTTAGTTAGGTTTAAGTAGTTCTAAGTTCTAGGGGACTGATGACCACAGATGTTAAGTCCCATAGTGCTCAGAGCCATTTGAACAATTTTTTTGTATGAACGATTTAAATTATGCAGTCGCCCGATAGTTACTTCAGGCGAGTGGAGTTCTTTTTGAAGAGAAAGTTTTCATCAGAAATGTTAATTGTGAAACTCTACACGTCATAATTTCATGCAGATTTCTTTACTGCTTCTCGGAACGTTACTTACTATGTTTAAACAAATTTCGGGCTTGCGGGTGGTCGTTATTTAATTCATCCCACGATATTTCGACTGGGCATCTGCCAGTCATCTTCCGGTAAGTCATCGAAGACTGACGAAGACTTTCTCCGTTTCTCAGTTTATAGCGCGCTGCGAGTATTCCGCGCATACGACAAAATCAAGTTGATAGACGGGCCACACTTCCCGGCGGCAGCGCCCTCGCTTGTGGCACCGGGGAACTTGGCGCACTCTTATCGCCTTCGATTAGAAGAAATCAAGAAGAAGAAGAAGAAGAAGAAGATGATGATGATGAAGATGGATTCCACGTACTGTCCAACCGGTCGCCATTATCGCTGTTCATCAGATTTTCCGTCAGGCGTATTTCCACGGATTCTTTAATAATAGAGTCCCAAACAGATGTTGCTGTTGTCAGAATAACAGTTCTATCACACTCCACTGAAAGTCCAGTGGAAACACAGTGTGCTGCAATAGCGGATTTGCTTGGTTGCAAAAGGCGAGAGCTACGTCAATGTTCAGTGCAGAACTCTTGCACAGTGCGTGTGGTCTGTCCTATGTAAGCCACACCACACTGACAAGGTACTTCTTAAATTCCTTGACATCATCCGAGCTTGTACTCAATCACTAATGACCTCGATGTCAACCCAAGAATGACGTCGTCATTTCCACTGGCAACTATGAAGATAGTTATCCGAAACGCTTCTGGAAAAAACTAAGGATAAAAGTAACCATTAGAAGTCAAATTTCATAACAGTATTCGCCTTAAACGATTCTGAGATACACGGAGAACGTGAATCAGATTGTCCAGACGGAGGTTTGTGTGGTATCGATAGCTATGATGCCACGGCGTAGGTACAAGTTCTTAGATTGGCACTACGACACAGACACCGACGACAGCGCCCTCTAGCCGGTGCTGTGCAACTCTACGAGCGCCGCTCCAGATTCAGCCCATTTTGATTCCGAGTAGACGACCACATATTCAGCCCATTTTGATTCCGAGTAGACGACCAAACAACATTGTTTCTATTTCATAGTGGGCGAGCCACTACAGATTTTGCCTTTGTACCTTCTAACCGATGTTTGATTGATGTACGGCTTCGCACCTACGTGCTCATCTCAGCCAAAGTTACGTAAGCCTAATGTAATCCTAATTCTTCCTATAGTAAAGGTAATTTAAAATTCAAACGCAGTATCGAAGCATTTCACCTTTTCCTGCTCCGACTCACTTCCTACATTCGGTCTACCCTTCAGTTTTCAGGAGCAGACCCACGCGCCGCCTTTCAGGCGGGATTCAAAAGTTTGAACTCCAGGTAAGCCTGCAGCGAACTAAGATCCTTTGTTCGTTGTTTTCCGAAGCCGCGTGAAAATCCAAGCGATTCGACGCTGGACATGGGTCTGGAATTGTTTCAGGGTAGATACTCTCTCTGTCAGTGTAACAAGCTGTATGTATGAAATCATCTCAAGAATACCATTGTTTTAATGGGTTCTTTAATTTCTCAGTTCCACAACTGGTTGTATATGCGCCGGACTGTATTGACCATTACAAGAATTCTACATCTACATTTCGTCATCTCTGAGCCAGACGCAGTCAACTTGGCACTAAAAACTGTACGAAGTGTAATATTTCACCATCAATTCATAATAAATAAATAAATAAATAAATATTAAAAATACAGCAACGGAAACATTCCATGTATCGACACTTCTTATTTGAATGATATTTCCGCCATTTGACTGTACAACTTCTTTATTTTATATTACTACCATGTTTTCAGCCTTAAGGCTTAATTTACATGTTCACTAATGTATCGATGTTCATTCTGTGGCTCAATTTTTTTATTTTTTTTTTACTGATTTTGTACTTGTCTACGCGCGAGACGCCCAGTTCAACGGATCTTGAAGATGACTTCGCTTAACGAAGACTAACTATACCCAACATTATTGTACTTGATAATGGCTTAAGGCTGAAATCATGATATTAACACAGAGTAAAGAAGTTGTACAGTCGAATGTCGGAAATGCCATTTAAACATTATTACATGACTGTGCAAAAAATAAGAAAATATTTCTACTTCAGCTCTTTTTTTCGTGTGACACATGTGTGTCAAAATTTTTTGTTCCTCCCTCCTCATCCTTCAGTCGGTCACAGGCTGTCTTGTCCACGGTAGTTCTTTAGGCTGTATATAATGCGGTATTTTTGATTGTCGCAATATAACGTAGGAATCTTACGTTCCTCAAAAATATTTATAGCTTTCCATAGATAGTCCTTGTAACATATCGAAGGTTCTGCGGCTTTTGCAAAAAAATTGTTCAAATGGCTCTGAGCACTATATGACTCAACTGCTGAGGTAATCAGTCCACCTCAGCCCCCTAGAACTTACAACTACTTAAACCTAACGAACCCAAGGACAGCACACACATCAATGCCCAAGGCAGGATTCGAACCTGCGACCATAGCGGTCGCGCGATTCCAGACTGTAGCGCCTAGAACCGCTCGGCCACTACAGCCGGCCCGACTTTTGCAACCCGTCTATTATGCTCTTGTCCGTCTGTAGCTTCTCTTCTTTCTGCACCGAATACCGGAAGCTTTGAACATTCTTCATGATGTGACCTTCGATATTTATCAGGAATAAATTACGGAAAACCACGAAACACCTTAGTAAATTTAGCCCGACAACTAAAAGACATTCTCCACGGAGAGATCCCCGCATCAGAAGTCGTTCGATAATGATTTATAATCATATCGAAATTAAACTGCAAGTAGTCTCGGATATAAAGGAATTTTACTGTCGAGAAAAGAAGATTCAGTGCTAACATACAGGCCAAAAGCGGGCACGCCAGTGGAATCGGTACCATTATTTCCGTTTCACGTCCATGCAGAAACGATAGCGGAGAGAGAAAACTGGCGCAGACGCGTCTGCGGGCTCAGTTGTCAAAGCGCAACAGATGGCAGCAGTCGCTAATAATAGACGTGCGGCAGCGGGGCGGGGCGGGAATGAGGATGGCACAGGACAGTAGGGTAAAGACAATGGCAGCGCGCCGGCCGCGCCCACAGACAGGGAAAGCGTGCCGGCGCAGGCTAAAGCGTGCGACAGCCGCGAAAGACGAGCCGGCCAACAAACACGGGCTCGCAGTCGCGGGTGCTGACTAGCGCGGCCTGCGACTCTGAATACGCCTGCGTCACCGCCGGCTGGGCATGTCAGCGCGGACGCTTTAACAGCACAGAGTATTCATGCTAGGCAGCGGAAAGTATTCCAAGAAAAACAGCGGCCGAGTTCCTTTACGTATAGCCGCGCGGTCTAAGGCTCCCCGCGTCGGATGTTCGAGTCCTCCCTCGTGCATGGGTGTGTATTGTTCTTAGTGTAAGTTACATTAAGTGGTGTCTAAGCTTAGGGACCGATGACTCAGCAGTTTGGTCCCATAAGAACTTACCACAAATTTCCTAATTTTCCTTTACCCATAACGTGTGACGAACGAAAGAGGCATCCTTCCAGCGCACAGTTTACCATTTTTCTGCAAATCAGTGCCTTATGTGTTTTTCGCGCCACATACGGTGTCACCAAACACGTTCTTCGTTTGGTTTCCTAAAACCAAACAAGAGAGCGATACAAAAGCTGGACATGGGACGGTAGTAACGATCAAAACCGAGCCAAAGGCTGAGCAGTCTCGTGCACTATCATCTACACCAGTGGTTCCCAACAGGTGGTCCGCGGACCCCCAGGGGTCCGCGAGCTATGCCAGAGGGGTCCGCAAGATGCTATTAGAATTAAAAACAGATTAAATATATTTCGTATGATAACATATTTTTTGTTTTGGTTGTTCAATATTTTTTCAATAATCAATATGTCAATGTTTTTTCTAAGTACCAAAAATAGAAAACTTATAAAAAAGACTCTTAATTTGGCTTTTTTTAGGTACTTGATACTGCGATATGACAAGGTACAAATCATGCTCGATGAGGGGGGCCTCGAGAAAATTTTGTTGGGAACCCCTGACCTACACTATACGAACAACTGACACAGTGTATCTGAGGGGCAACTTAAATCTGCGCGCGAAATGGGCTGATTGGCTAGCTTCAATGCTAGATAACTCGGAAACAGCGCAACCATCAAATTTTGTTGTTCACAATTATTTCTCAGCACAACCTACCCTGCAAAACCTTTTTAAGATTGATGACTGTTTCTGACCACCCTATAAACGTACTGCACACTGGGATGACAAAAGTCATGGTACAGCGATATTCATATATACAGATGGCGGTAGCATCACGCACAAAAGGTGTAAACGGGCAGTGCAATGGCGCAGCTACCATTTGCACACAAGTGATTCATGTGAAAAAGTTTCCAATATGATTAGGGCCGCACATGGGAATTAATAAATTTTTAAAACCGAATGGTAGTTGGAACTAGGCGCATGGAACATTCCATTTAAGCAATCGTAGGGAACTCGTATTCCGAGATCCACTGTGTCAAAAGCGTGCAGAGGGCCACAAATTTCCGGCAGTACCTCTCACCACGGACAACGCAGTGGCCGACGGCGTTCATTAAAAAACGAGAACAGCGACATTGTATAACAGACAACCAACACTGCGCGGAACAACCGAAGAATTCAATATGGGACGTACGACTAACGTATCCGTTAGGACAATGTGGCGAAATTTGTCGTTAATGGGCTATGGCAGCAGACGACCGACGCGAGTGCCTTTGATGATAGCTTTCGATCGCCTGCAGCTTCTCTCTTGGGCTCTTGACCCTATCGGTTGGACACTAGACGACTGGAAAACCGTGGCCTGGTCGGATGAGTCCCGAGTTCAGTTGGTAAGAGCTAGTAGTAGCGTTCGAGTGTAGCACAGACACCACGAAGCAATGGACCCAATCCGTAAACAAGGCACAGTGCAAGCTGGTAGTGGATCCATAATGGTGTGAGCTGTGTTTAAATAACGTAGGAGCGTGGTCTGGGGCGCCTTGCCACGGTTCGCGCGGCTCCCCCCGTTGAAGGTTCGAGTCCTCCCTCGGGCATGTGTGTGTATGTGTTGTCCTTATCGTAAGTTAAAGTTAGATTAAGTAGTGTGTAAGCCTAGGGACCGATGACCTCAGCAGTTTGGTCCCACAGGAACTTACCACAAATTTCCAATAAACGTAAATTATATCTAACTAACATTTACAGAGTAAATAAACTATCCTATGAAGGCCGCGTATAAAAATGTCCGGGACGTTGGTCTTCAGAACACATGATCACGGGCTGAAATATCTGAATGAAATTGTACTTAAGATAACATTGGCCGCCGAGGCCTACCACGCAAATCATCAATTTGTAGATAAGCAACGTTACACGTATTCAGGCCTTCTTTCGCATCGTCTGTGTAATAATATGGACGAAAATATAAAATTACGAAAAGGAAGAAATTAAATCGAAATAAATACATAACAAAATATACATGGGCAAAAACTGCAAATGAGAACAAAATAAAAGGAAATATGAAAGAGAGCAAATAAAACGTTAATACAGTGATCAAAATGATACAGCAAAGGATAAGAAAAGAAAAAAATATATGTCAACCAATTAATTAAATAAATATAACAATCTCAGAGGTTTAAATAAATATGTGAAGAAAAGCTGATTGCAACTGATGGGTTTCGAACACTGAACCTGGGGCGTATCAGTTAACTAGCTTAACCACTAGGCTACAGTGCCAGTTCCGAATGAGCGCTATTTTAGGCTCAAATGAGACCCTTATGGGATTTCTGTAATTCTGTTTTGTCGATTACGCGCAAACGAAGGTCCACCATGGTCAATGGCTCCAGGATATGACACCTGCCTCTCAAACCTACACCACACCCTACCCAGAGGGACCACTAAGTTAGTTTCAACTACAACGTGGTCTACGGTTCGCTTTGTCGAGTAATAACCGTATTACGCCAACTGAAGATGGGTGAAAACCGGAAACGCATTTTGTCGTAAGTATAAAAAGTGACTTGTACTTGTTAAAGCAATTCACGGTATAGAAGGTGGCAGTCTCCCAGAGGTTCACAGACACTGTTTTCCTGTGTGCGGGCGGTGAGAGGTGCATTGTGGGCGCAGCCTGCAGGTGTGTTGTGTGCCCGGGGCCCGCGTATCGGCCGGCTCCGTGCGCCGCCATAACGCCGTTTATCAGCGCTACGCAGCGATAACGGCCTAAGCGTTTCCGGCGCCGCCAATGCAGCCACGGCAGTGCCGCCAACCGCGCTGCCTACAGCTCGTTCGTCCGTCGCGAAACAGCGATTACTCGCCGGAAACGCTTCCCCGCGTCAGCACCCTGCCATTTTTCTGCAGGCGCGGCATCCAAAGTATACTGACGCTTCTGTAGTGTCCTATTGTGTAGTAGCCTTACACTTTACGCAAGTATTCCGCAGAATACCGCGCTTCTTGACGACGTATATTGGAAAGACATCGCGGAGGTCCCCCCTGCTGTCTTGGCCCGCCTGGTGGCAGGGTATGCTGATTGGATTCGCTGTCTCCATTTTGTTCGACCGTGGGCCGTGTCTGGACGAAGATTTGCAGCCTTCAGGTCGTTGTGCAGATTGTCAGCCCAGCGCTGTCTTGGTCGTCCCTTGGATCTCTTTCCCATGACATCCACTGTGTATACTACCTTTGAAATGGCATCGCTTTTCGCGCGCAGCCCACGTCCAAACCATTGCAGGTGGCTTCTCCACATTTTCTTCTGAACTGGTGCGACCCCGCAACGTTTCCTGATAGTGACAGTGACGTTCGAAACGTGGTCCGGTAGAGTGATGCCACTTGTCCATCTTAAATATCTTAGTCTCCATGATCCCCCCCCCCCTTCCCCCCAATCGTCGTTCTGCCTCTCCTGCAGATATCCAAGACTCGGTGCCGTAAAGAGCTACAGAACGGATGACAGTCCGATAGATATTTGACATCAGATGGTCCTTAATCGGACAATCGCAGATGACGCCTTCGTCCAGGCTGCCTTCGTCCTTGCGTTGACCTCGTCTGTAACCTGGTCATCGCTAGATATTGTAGAACCTAAATAATTAAATTTTGATAGTCTTGGTAGATCTTCTCTGTCAACGTTGATCGTCCCAACTTCTCTCCCCCCCCCCCCCCTCCCCCACTGCTGTAATGTGCAAAAATCCCATTCCTTGAAAGAGATGGTGAGAGTCTTATCTGAGGTTAGCGGTGTACGCAGGACGATTGGTCCAGCGACCCGCTCGTCGGAAGGGTATTTTATTTTTAGTCATTTTTACTAGATTTCAGTATTTCTGAGTGCCGATCGAGTTAAGAGTCCTGAGCTGTTTGCGCGAGTAATTCAAACATTACTGTTGTCATTTTCGTTCTACACGCAGACTATTAGAAAATATAGAAGCTGCCATTTATGATTGTGACTTCTGCGGCAGGTATTGCTCAGACAATACTTCAGCATTCAGCATTAGCATTTAGTGAATCGATCAGATTATACATACAGGGTGGTCAGAAACAGTCTGAAAAATTTGCAAGAGTGATGAAGTGAGGCTGGGGTGAGAAATAACCGTTAAGAAAAAAATTCGATACGTTGTGCCTTTTCCGAGCAAAATCAAGAAGACTGCGAAATACAATCAATGTCAGCTGTTTTCATAGCGTAGATGACAGCGCACGAGAGTGCTCAGCCTTTGGCTCAGGTTCGATCCTCACCACCGTCCCACATACAATTTTTATCTGTCTTTTTTGTTCGTTTTTGGAAACAAAACGAAGAATACCTATAGTGACGCCGTCTTTAGCGGACCGCTTGAATTTGTGCGCGCAACGACCTGACTGGCTAACTGCAGTGCTGAATAAATCGGATACGGCGCAACGTATCGAATTTTTTTTTCCTTAACAATTATTTCTGATTTATATGACTGTTCTCTCGGACATGTCCGAGAGACCCTGCAGTTCGTTAGAATGAAATTGCAATTAAATCAGTACAATGAAACGAATACCCTTAGCTGCATACAGGCGTTGATATACGTTAACGGGGACAGTTGAAAATGTGTGCCCCGACCGGGACTCGAATCCGGGATCTCCTACTCACATGGCAGACGCTCTAACCATTTGAGCCACCGAGGACGCAGAGGATAGTTCGACTGCAGGGACTTATCTCTGGCACGCCTCCCGTGAGATCCACATTCCCAACTTATTGTAATGTTGTGGAGTTTCTTCTCGTAATGGTTTCGACAACTCACAATCAAATTATCACCTTCCTACCCAATCCAGGACTGGATCTACGCTTTAAAGCATCCAATCATCACAACATTCATTCCAAGAAGTATTAAAATATACTTTTATCTACAAAAATTTAATAAATCGATTTTGGCGCGCGAAATACATCGCCTGTTCTCTGGTCATGTAAAACTACCCTCCCACTGGCTAGGAGTGTAAGTGATGTATTTCCAATCTATGACCGCAGAGGGAAACCGTCGTGTCTAAGCCAACAAGGGTGGCTCTCTTTGACTTTTTTCATACTCTTAGGATTCGAAGGTCAGTACTCGGGCATAAATTTCTTACAGCCGTATGACGCAATTGTGAAAAATGAACGCCTTTGAAAATTACATGATTTCCGACAACAGTTAATTATAAAACATTTTTAGCTTAGTAAGACAGTTGCCGGTAGCTAAGTTTAAACGTGTAAGAATAGTTAACTGTAAAGTCATTTGTTCGAATCTTGATGGAAGCAACTTTCTTCTTACCTTTATGTAAAATACATATTAATTAACAAACGGAAATATAAGTTAGCAAATGTGAATCATATTTCCATGAAATTAACACTTTTCTATTTTTAACTACTAATCGCAATTCGACGATAGTAAATCATCACGCAACCATGCGGAGAAAGTCCTCTCAGCGACGCGCGAGGGATAAATACGACAAGGAAAATCAGAATGGAAGGGGGAAAGGTTACAAATTTAGTTATCCAAAGAACAGCAACGCGTTTCGTCACGGATTCCTTTAGCAAGCGAGGAAGTTGCAACAAAATGCTCGTCCAACTCCAGTTGCAGACATTACCAGAGAGGCGACGTGCATCAATGCAGTGGTTAACTGTTAACATTCCGTGAGCGAACTTTCCTTGAAGAGTCAACACATACAGTGCTTACACTCCAAGTGTTATCTCGCGAAAACACCATGGTGAGAGAATCTACGTTACACTAAGGCTTAGCAAGCACCGATCTTCGTGCGCGCCATTCGCAACTGGAACAGGAAAGGAGAAGATGTGACACTAGAATAAAAGTATGTTCCACCACAAGCCATGAGGTGCGTTTCGGAGTATAGAGGTAGATGAAATATACAGGTATATGTAACTAGAGCGCCTCCAACGCAAAAGACGAACGCGTCTCTTCATAGATCTTCCCCTTTTTTACACCCCATTCCTCATTTTTGTCGCCAGTTCTGCATCAATACGGAAATAGGCGCCTAGGCCAAGTGCCCCAGCCGCCATACCCTACTTACGCAAATGGCCTTGAGATTTACAGGGCTCCACTTTAAAGCACTCTGGACATCACGGTCCGAAATACTTAACACTAGTGGGCGATTCCACTCATTGACTGGGTGTTCACGATGAGGGAGTCTTAAAAGCAGACATACTTTTCAACACTGGGTGCAACATTTGTTGGTAGTTTTTGACGAAATCAATCAAAATCAGCATTGTACACATTGCTTGTTGTCCTTTTATTAAGACAATAAAGTTATGCGGCGCCTTGTGTGCTTCATGCACACGCTGGTGTGAGCTCGAAAGAATATAGCGACTGCGCGGTGGCGTCTGCACAAGCCGGGCCCCTACCCCTGCGCCGCCGTATATCATCGGCGCGTCCATTAATGCGGCGGCCCTGTATGTATATAACGAGCCACTGTCCTGCCATTCGGCCCGCTGCAAGCGGTGGGTGTGGATGTGCGGGGAGGGGAAGAAGCATTGTTCTCGACCCTCCACCCCATTCATCCACTAACCTGGTGCTCGCGCCGCGACAACAAAAGGTTGCCAGGCCCTAGATGAACAGGTGCCTTTAATAGGCCTCTACTGGTGGTGTTTCCGTGCTGGAAAATCTCGTCAGTACGCTTGGCATGTAATACAAAACGGTGTAAATTTACTTATGGAGGAATGCTGACGTCAGAGAAAAACTGGGAGTGACAAGCTTAAATGAACAGATTAAGGAATATAGGAAAAACTGGAACGACCATGTCACTAGAATGGAAGACGACAGAATACCAAAATAAAATTAATGATGTTTTATTACCCAGTCAGCAGAAGATCTTTAGGAAGGCCTAAGAAAAGGTGGAGAGACTAATAATTTCAACTAAAAGAGCGTAAAAGGAAATCCCTAGGACATGCATAAAAGGAGGAGGAGCAGGAGGAGGAGGAGAAGGAAAGAACACGGTGGAAAAATCGAAATTGCCCAAAATTTATTTTAAACCACTATTAAACTTACTCCTTTGTAGGAACGTTTTATATTTCACAAGAAAACAAATGACAGCGGTTGATCTACCACAATATACGAAGTCTACTTTACGCTTCATAAATCTATAATATCCATAATTATGTTTTTTATTCAACGTGAGAATAGTGGCCGCACTGAAGAAATACAAACAACAGAAAGATATCCTGTAATCAGCACGTCTCCTCACTGGTATACGTTAAATCCTTGCATGATTTCTGAAAGTGTCACACCCAGCGTAACCTGCTGTACGAGCCAACTGCACCAAGTAACACAGAGTACAAATTCGTTGTATGATTACGGCGTCTGATTTCGGTCTCTGCATTCTTTCTGCTCCGATGTTTACTAAAACACACTCACCGCTGCCTATAACTCGTCTGGCATTACTTTGCCGGTAGTTAGGGAGGGCCCTGGTGTTTGTTAAACACGGTTATCACGCCAATTTCCAAATATCGAACGAACGTAAGTCGGAATAATAAACATATTACTTATCAATACTGCTTCTTACCGAGCACTGAAGGCAATCTCTTATTCTGTAGTGTTTCTTAAGTCCTTAAATTGTGGTTCCGTCCACGGTACGTGTATGTTTTGTTGCCATGTTGGTAGAACTTACTCCCTATCAGCTAGATGGGACAGCATCTGTGTCCTGTTCACTTCCTCTGTCATTACTTTCCAGTTCAACCTGTCTGACAAGCTGTAAAGTCTCATATTACAACATAATGACGCCAACATCCGTTCAAATATTTTTTTTTTACTACAGGTATGTTACCCAGTGGAAACGGTTGGAAGGTAATAGTGGAGAAGAAAACCTCATTTCTTTTAAAATCCGTCCATCAAGTACACAAGCTAAACTTAATCTGCGTTAACAATTTCTAGCTGTTTTCACTTGGTCATGTCTTCCTGTTACTCAAGATACTGGTTTTATCAACCACGACAGTGTACTTTCATTTCTTGAACTTAATGATACGCAGAAATGTATGAGCCATCTCCCAGCTCTGTGGACAACAACAGAAAATTTCTCATATTGCGATTAAAACTGCGAGGTAATGAAAAGACTAACGGTCTCCAGACGACTTTCACACTGCTAAAAAACGTGCTGGAAAGTAGAAGCGAATGCACAGTAGCACACTTTACAAAATCAGACAAGATGACCAAGAAACTGCCATATAGATCACACCTCCAAAAAAAATGACATACAAAATGTATTTTTATTCTTTCGGTTAAGGACAGTTAACGGCAAAGTTTAAGTCGCTAAGTTCGATTTACGTTATTCATTTGGTCTACTGCCTTCTTCAAGTTCTTTTGTTTAGGAAATCATTCTGTTTCTTACCTTTGTTTCTATATCTTGTTCAGTCTTCGATTTCTTGCTTCTTTATGTCTATCTCTTGTAGGTCTTCTGCATTTTTCTAAGCCACTTAGATTCCTTTAATTTTTCAAAATGTTGAATAAGTTTTCTTGTCGGTCAACTAGGATTCAAACTATCGACGTGTTCATGAAACATTGGTCTTATTTTTCCATTTCACCTAATTTTTCTAACTCTGTTTACCTATTAACTTAAATATTTTTACAATTGTTTCTTGATATCTTCAGCGCAATCTATCTTTGCTTTTTCCTGATTTCCTTATTTTCTGTCATGATCGCGAAATGAGTTTTCTTGTACGCATGGGAATTCTGGCTGACATGCAGTATTAGATGTATCTTCATGAAGCATTATGAAACTGGAAGAGAAACATCCTCACTAAACATCACAAATGAAATCGACATTTACAAAACGAAGTCTTCGAAAAACGCATTGCTTTGCAGTTTGCAGAGTACAGGAAACAGAAATGTCTTTAGAATGAACTTGACGACAATGTGTCATGAAGACCATTTTCGTTTACATATTGAAAGTTAACAACACTAACACTAAATAGTATACATGAATCACCACGTGCAATATAATGGGGAAAATAATTCTAGTGCAGTTTGAGTGTAACAACACTAACAATAAATAGTGTACATGTATCACCACGTGCAATATAATGGGGAAAATAATGCTACTGCAGTGTGAGTGTAACAACACTAACAATAAATAGTTTACATGTACCACCACGTGAAATATAATGGGGAAAATAATGCTAGGGCAGTGTGAGTGTAACAACACGGATAATAAATAATGTACATGTATCATCGGCAAAAAAATGTTAGCGCAGTGACAGTGTTATTTACGAAAGCGATATTCAACCATCGTTAGAGAGCAACACAACGAGTTTAAATGCAAATGTGACTAAGTTATGGTTTAGGTAATTTCATCAGCTTTGTTGAAGCACAATCCGCCCCAGCTCGTGTACCATCTTACTGATCTTCTTCAAACACAGAGTTTATTTTATACTCTTTTTTCCTCTCTTTTTATGGCGTTACGGCCACATAGTTCCATCTCTATTAATAGCGTGTCTCCATTTTGCCCTGCAGCGTAGAATTATTCTTCAACCTCTAGTTCATATTTGTAAAAATATTCTCGTCTTTATCATCTTTTTGTTATTCCCTGTCGGTTTTCTTCCAGTTGTTCTACTATAACACAATTCTGGCATTCCTCCGTTATCCATTCTACATTGTACATATAATATACTGTGTAAGCCCTAACTGCATAGAACAGGGTACAGCGTACTAATATTAGCGATTGTCAGTCTGACCTATTTCTTTCCGTGTATGGAGTGAGGAAGAATTGTTGTCTACACGCCTCTGTATGCACACTAATCTCTCCATTCGTAGTATCAAGATCCCGACACGAGACGTGTACGGTGTTGGCATAGTCTTGTTCGAATATAGGTGCTCTAAATATATGCAGCAGGGTCAACTACGCCGTCTTTCTTCCAAAGGATTACGATTTCACAACTTTCTCCACGCCCTTACGTTACACTTTCGTATGGACTATATCGATTTTTTAATGATCGTATCTGGGAGTCAGGATTCTTTAGACGTCTCCTGTCATGCCCGCTTCATGAAGAGTCCAAACACTGGAACTGTACTCTGAACTGGTCGTACTAGCGCCTCGTATGCAATGTCCTTTACAGATGCATTGCGTTTTCCCAGAAACCTCCCAACAAAAAATCAATGTCCACCATTCGCCTTCCATAATACTGATACTAACGCTTGTTGGTGAGACACCTAGGTATTTAATTAGACAATATACGTGCTCCAAACGCTCGGCTTTAATCGAATGCAATTGAGTTCCTTCTCCCTGCTGCAGGCATTGTCTCGCATTTACCAACATTTAAAGGAAGTTGTTAACCATTGCAACAAATGGAAATTTTGCCTTTTCTTTCTGTATTTCCTTATGGCCGGCCGATGACGGTACTTTTCTATAGACAATAGCACCGTCAGCGAACCGTCTGATAGTGCTGTTGATTCAATCTTTTTATGTATTTTGAATCCTCATTAGCAGGACCTATTATGTTTCCCCCACACAAAAATTAGATCTATTGACCTTTCAACAAAGCATCTGCACATTTGCATGCAAAAGCGTTGTTAAGACATCTCGAACCATTGAAGTACGAGGAGATGTACACACTACGCGAGACGCTGTGTCTTTTGTTTTGCTTCCTTGCTGATAAAATGTTTTCTACATGGCATTTCCAAGACTTTACGATTACTCTTCACAAGGGAGAATAATAGTCACTATGGAAGCTTGTAGTTAGTGCTTCATTTGCTGCGTGCGCTGGGAATGGAAATGGCTCCCTATGTCACATTTTGAACCAATCACGACAGAGTGCTGTTCTCACTGCCAAACAAACATTTCGCCTGATGATGTACACTGCTCAACAACTTGGGGAAAGCATCCTATAACACAAACTCGAAACGAAACTGTACCGTATTTATATTTCTGCAACCCCGCTGAATCCAATTATCCACTAAATTGTCGTGCAGGGCAAATTACGTAAGACCTACATGAGCGTAGATGCACACCGTCGGTCACTATTTGTCACTGTCACCTTGTTCGGTTCTTTCTGGAGTTACTTCTACATTCCCGCTGTAGCTGCTGTACAACTTCGATAAACGGGTCCACAAATATGCAGATGTCCTACAAGAAAATACAAACCCCGGAGACTTTAAATGTGCAGCATGATTAGCAGCAGACGTCCAACATAATCGTTTGCGCTTGCAATTTTCAGGACGTATACTGAAGCGGAACAAGATGTTAAAGTGGGATGATGAGGTATGACAGGCGAGGGTGCACAGTGAGAACTAAAACACGGAAGTTGAGGCGGACTGCACCGGTGATGAATAAACGGCTGGGCGGCGGCTTGGCGAAGCCACCACAACCTCTTTCACCAGCCTTACTGGTTTTTATGGACTATCAAAGGTCAGGCCAGTAAAACGGGAAGCTATTATTATTCCTCGAGGAATGGGAAGAACAGGAAGTGCCCTGACCCAGAAAGGAAGCGCTATAAAACGAACACGGACGGCGTATACGAAGGTAACGTACTTCCGATCGCTTCTGTTGGCGGCTCTCTTTTCTTGATGTTATCCAGAACACCAGATGGCGTCTGATGAAACAGCTACTTCCGGGCGATCTCTTCTTCATAAATCATACGGTAAACCACACATCAAACAGCGCACAAGGGATAAAGGAAGCATTCCCTTGCCTACTGTGGAAGGGAGAGTCCGCCATTTCTTGAAACCAGGAGACGACTCACAAACGTAGTTCTGTCTCAGTTCTCACGACGCATAATGGAAACCCGACAGTAAGACGGGCCTCTTACGTTGTTACAGAGTGACACTTTGATGTTGCTGCAGTAAGACGACAAGAAGTCTTACACATTCGAGGGAGGAAAACTGAATTTCCAATACGTATCCAACAATGTTAACATTCTTGAGTTTTCTGCCTCTTAGAGAAGAACAAGCACTACCGAGCTTGTCTGTAGTAGCAACGAGTAGTATTTTCAGTCTATTAGCATATAAAGAGGAACAAATTTGCGTTTTTCTCCTATTGTGGTTAAGGTATTTGCTTGTGTGTAGTCGAATGAGTTATTATCAGAGCGCTCGTCTCTGACAGAGCACGATAGAGTTCAGGAACCACAAGTTACTGGAAAGGCATAAGTCCAAGTGGTAGGATGCACTCATTGATTTTCAAAGATACACAGCCACTGAAAGATATCTATCGTAATAATGTTAAACAATTGGGCAAATAAATGATTTAAAACTAAATCCTGAAGTCTGTGCACGTTTATTCAATTCTTACGATTCATAACTTATCCTGTAAGTTTCAAAAGCTCCTGTTCTAAGCGCCCTAGGAGACTTTCTCCTTATCACTCTGTTACAGGTAACTTTGCAGACCTCACTCGACGACAAGAATATTGTCGTCAACGTCCTGACTGCACTACGCACGCCACGTCTTCGTGCAACCCGGGGAACGGACCTGTGCTGGGTCACGACATACAGGTGTATCATTTGCTCAAGCTATTTTTACGTCCTGTTTACATATTCAACGAACTACTAATATTTTCTTCGTTGTTAGCGGAGTTTATGTAAAAAGAAACTTGGCTGCACATACACAAAGCGACAAATTGTCAAAAATGAATGTGCAATCAAGTTTGTTTCGACCTCAACGTCCGTGGTTTGTAGAATATGTCCAGAAGCGGTAAAACACGGAGCAAATTGTATGCTAGTTTTATAAGGAAATACAGTGATGTATAAGTACCATAAATGCACCCATATTTCCTAGATTGGCCACAGAAGATCCTTTATAAATAAAAGTGAAACGCGTCAGAACATTCTTTAATTTCAGCAAGCTTGGTACAGAAAGATCAATAGTAATTCATTAAAACAGTTTCTGCGGGTTGGACTTGCAAACAAATATATTAGATTAAAAAGATTGCAAGCTTTACTAATGTTAGTCGCTTCTTCAAAATCTACAATGAAGTTATAAAAGTGATGGGACACTTACTAATAAGATGACAGCCTTCTTCCCGGTGTAATGCAGCAACTGGACAACTGGACGTGGCACGGACTCAACAATTCGTTGGAAGAATCTGCAGAAATATTGTGCCATACTGCCTCTATAGCTGTCCATAACTGTCGGTGCACGATTGTGTACACATATTGATCACACGACTGTATCCCATAAACGTTCAGGAGGTCTGGGTGACCCAGTGACACGGCGAATTCTCATCCATAAAAATTCAATCCAGGTTAGGGAACATGAAATCCATGAAAGGGTGCAATGGTCTCCAAGTAGCCAAACATAGCCATATCAATGATCGGTTCAGTTGGACCAGAGGGCTCAATCCATCCTTACGTTATGGAACCATCACCAGCTTTCACAGTTCCTTACTGACAACTTGAGTCCATGGCTTTGTAAAAGTTCGCGTCACATTTGAACCCAATCATCAGCAGTCCTTACGAAGTGAAAGCGGGGCTCGCCTACCAGGCCACGGTTTTCCGGTCATCTGGGGCCACTCTGCGCAAACGCCGCTGCTCTCGGTCATTAAGTGAAGGCCGTGGAATTCACCGAGCGAGGTGGCGCAGTGGTTAGCACACTGGACACGCATTCGGGAGGACGACGGTTCAATCCCGCGTCCGGCCATCCTGATTTAGGTTTTCCGTACTTTCCCTAAATCGCTCCAGGCAAATGCCGGGATGGTTCCTTTGAAAGGGCACGGCCGACATCCTTCCCTAATCCGATGAGACCAATGACATCGCAGTTTGGTCTGTTCCCCCAAACAACCCAACCCAACCCCAATACTGAATACCCTAACCAGGTCGGAAACGAAATGTCCCATGCGTCTAGCTCCAACTACCATCCGCGTTCAAAGACTGTTAATTTCCGTCACATGTATCATCAGCTCCGCCAGTGCACTGTCCTTTTACACCTTCCGTGCGTGACACCACCGCCATCTGTATATGTGCATACCGCTATACCATGACTTGTCACCTCAGTGTATGAGTCCGCTACTGCATTCGACGGTACCCCCCCTCCCTCCCCCGCGTGCTTGGTCGACGCCTTCCTCCACACAAAAGGATATCGGGAAGACCAGGAATGCTAGGATAGCGAACCACAAGAACTCTGAACAGTATCGTAAATACCGTCGATGGAGAACGGCCAATTCGGGGTACCGGTCCGCGACGAATGGAAGCGCGCGCCACATGTGTGTGGCGCGGCCGCCCCATAACGTGCAATTACTCGCCGCCTAATGAGAACCGGCGGCTAATGAAGCCAGGCCTCCCGCCGACTCGGGCAGACGCTGGCCGCAGCAAGACACTCCCAATAATGAGAGCAGCGGCAGAGCCAGAGCCAGGGGCTCAGGCTGAGGCTGCTAATTGTAATCAGCCCTGCCACCGACGACGCCGCCACCACCACAATGTCTCCGGGGACCGGCCCGTTGTTAGATCGGAGCACAACTGCTGGGCGGGCACGTGACGGCCTGCGCCGGCACAGGTGCCGTTTCAAAGTCACAGCGCAGTCTAGAGCGGAGGTGTAAGCATTCCCCTTTTAACTTGCCCATGCTTCCCTGTTCTCAGACAGGCAGGCTGCTTTACTCCCCTCCAAGCAAGCTATGCCTAACCCAAGTAGGCTACACAAGTCTTGCTTGCCTTCCCGTCTTTCTCTGTGCTACGCTATGTAGCAGTTTATCCTATACGCTTTCATTGTAGTGTTACGATTAAGTTTCAGATACTGATGAAAATACCCGAGTATCACAAGACGAGCCTCAATGAAACATATAGGTTGTTGAAAAAAAGTATCGAATACTTTGAGAGGCGTAGTACTCGTTGAAACAAGAAAAGTAAGTCCCATAAACACGGGTCCGGAAACGCATACTTTCTATAGTAAACATGCGTTTACAGAAAGTGTTCAACGTTGCGTCCATTCATGACGATGCACCCCTCTGCCCTACGGCGTAAGGAATAACGCACTCTTTGAAGTATACCCGGCTGATGGTGTACTGCTGGCACGAACTGAAGACCTGTAGTGTCCGCACATCGTTGACTGGCATGACGTAGATCAATTCCGTCAAGTGGCCTCATAACCAAAACTCTATGGGATTGAGGTCTCGGGACCAATCCAGTGGTCCTAAACTCTGTGTCAGGTGTTCATGTACATCGTGACGAAAGTGTGCTCGTGCACCATCATGCACGAACCACATTTGTATTCGTTAATGCAATGCCACAGCCTCGAGCGAGGCAGGCAATACATCAATGAGGAAGTCCAGATAATGCGCCCCAGTTAACCTTTGTATGGCCCTATTAGTCTATTGCCAAGTACGCCTGCCCATATGTTGAGTGAGAATCGTTGTTGATGCCCCCTTTCCTGAATTGCTTTGGGATTCACATCTGCCCATCATACATGTTGGTTATGGAAATTCACATCATCATCATCTCTTGTGAACCCTGCCTCATCGGTAAATAAAATCTTAGATGTGAACAGTGGATCTGCGCCACAGTTCTGCAACAGCCATTGACAGAACCACCGTCTGTCATCATGATCCTGTGGTCTTCGGGCCTGAACGCGTTGTAGATGATACGGGTACAGCAATTGTTCATGAAGAACCCGCCCCAGATAAGAGAGTGATAGACACGCCTCCTGCTGCTGCTACTCGTCGCACGCTGGTCCCAGAGTTTTCTTCCATTGAACGTGGCACATGCTCCTCCAAGTCAGGCATGCGGATTGTGTGGGGCCTTCCACTGGTCAGTCCTCCGAGGTCCAAGGGTACCTGTGTCCCTCAGACGCTGGAAAAGTCTGCCGAACAGCTTATCAGAGGACACTCTGCACTGTGGATATTTTTCAGCGTACGAGGTACAGGCTCGCAGGCTACGTCCATTTGCTAAACCATGGTAGCATATGATATTCGCCATTTCACTTGTCGAGTAATAACATATTTGCGATTTCACTTGTCAAGTAGTAGGCCTCCATTGCTAACAATTGGGGGAAGAGAGAAAATGTAGATGTACCACATCATTTGTACGTACAGAACAGCGCAGTAACAGTAAACGCCGGTCGCGGTGGCCGAGCGGTTCTAGGCGCTTCAGTCCGGAACCGCGCGAACGCTACGGTTGCAGGTTCGAATCCTGCCTCGGGCATGGACGTGTGTGATGTCCTTAGGTTAGTTAGGTTTAAATAGTTCTAAGTTCTAGGGAACTGATGACCTCAGATGTTAAGTCCCATAGTTCTCAGAGCCATTTGAAAAGTATACACTAAGTGAATACGCGTGTGGAAGAAAGTAAACCTAGGGTTGACGTGACAAATTTTAACTAATGTGTAGCACATGCTGGATGCTGGCAAAGTTCCGCTATTACAGTGCAAATGTATACAGATTGTGTAACAGTGTGTCAAGTGATGTACCAACTGGCCATCAAAATAAAAGCAGACAAATGGACACTAACAAGAAGCCGCCCGTACTGTCGCAAGCCAGCATTATGCTAGAAATAGTGATGTAATTTCCAGAAAACCATCTGAAGAACCTGAAAAGGTTCGAAAACCGCTTCATGGAATAATACATAACTATTCAAAAAAGTGACTGGTTTCAGTTTTATGTATTTACATGTAAATCAATATTTTCTAAAGATATCAGGACTAAGAAAAGCAAGGTATTTTGTTGGTACACATAATGTATTTTCTGTTTTTATATCAAACGTAAAGGACACTGGTAGCTACAATGAACGAAACAAGAACACTTTGAAGCAAAAAGAGTCCACCCGTTCCTCGAGGGCCGTCAAAGATGGGAGAGAAGATGAAAAATCTGGTCATTCACCGCGTGACGACGCAGAAATCAAAGTGAATTACGAGGCGCCAGATTCCGAGTGGGGAAGAAGATGCCTTGGTCTTTGTTCTCGGAGCAGGAGAGAGCGGCACAAAGGGCGCGACAGACGCCGGCTGGGCGCCAGGCGCTGCGGCCGCACTGTATGAGGCGCGCCCCTGCCATCAGGTAGCCGCGGTGACGGCTGTCCGATACCGCCTGCGGGGAGCGCGGACAAAGGCGCCGACAGCGGGCAAAGCGCTGGAGTCGCTGGCTATAGTGGCTGCCGGCGCGCCGCGGCGCGTGTGCGAGACGAGATATCGAACGAGGTGGCCCTCCCGTTTCCACTCTCTTTTCTCCAGTGATCGAATCTTTGCAAGCTGAGGCGGCTCACGAGATCACGAGAGTGCTGCAGCAACCATTCACTGCCAGCATCCTCCTCCCGCAAATGAGCGCACAAGCCTCTTCTTCTCTTTCACATAAGACCCAGAGATGAATTTGCCAAACTGCACAGCTGGCCGGGGTGGCCGAGGGGTTCTAGGAGCTACAGTCTGGAACCGCGCGACCGCTACGGTCGCAGGTTCGAATCCTGCTTCGGGCATGGATGTTTGTGTTGTCCTTAGGTTAGTTAGTAGTTCAAAGTTCTAGGGGCACGGATGACCTCAGAAGTCCCATAGTGCTCAGAGCCATTTGAACCAAACTGCACAACGGCGGTCCCATATCCTTGGCATCTCGTCCAGATAAACTAGTTCCTGTTTTCGTTCTGAAACGATGAAATAATGTAACTTGAACATATGTCAGAGCTTGTTAAGACGAGGTTTCGGAGCAGCAGACATCTGTTTCAAATTTTGATTAGGACAGGCTTCTCTTCCCTTTTTTGGTCTGGCCACATAGATAGCCGGGTTCTGGTAACACGATTTTTGCTTCCGGCGAGACAAGAAAAGGCGTGTTTCCGGTTTCTGTTGTTGCAAAGATGATCGATACGTGCGGAAATATTTAAACAACTGCCAAGTGTGTTTTCGATGACCGCGCGTGGAATTCTGATCAGTCTCAGTCTTATGCCAATTTTCGTGAGGTAATTTTCTGGCTAATTGTGAGCTCGCTGAGACTTCGCTAGCACAAGAAGGACGTGACAAATTTTAACTATCACAAATAAACATTTATTTCTCCGAAAACTTGAAGTGTTTTGATTATGATCTAACTTTTGATCTACGTAGCTTCTAATTTTTTTCCCTGTGCTCCTCAGTGTAGGTTTCTGTGGGCGTTGCAAGGATCAGTTTTGCACGACTTATTTACTGTTGCCGGTGGAAATATCTCGGAATCTTTCTAAATGCAATTACACTGCCACAGGTCGTTTATCGTTAGTGTTGGAGTAGTTACAATCCTAACCCTGTCTCAGTTTTAATTAGTGAGAATTCTTGAAACCATCTTCCCTGTTGTTTAGTCTCCTACTGTTTGAAGTCTTCACTTTAATTTTGAAATGCACAGCATTTCCTAAGTACAACTAAAAATGAACTGACTAATAAATCAGGTCATACTGACGAAATTAGATTATGAAAGAAGACACTAAAAGTAGTAAATGAGGTCTGCTATTTGGGCAGCAAAATAACTCATGACAGGAGCAGGAAAGATGTAAAATGCTGATTGACAACAGCAGTATAAACATTTGTGAAAAACGGAAATTTGTTGATGTTACAGACAGGAGGTTTCTCCATTCAAATGAAAGGGTCCTCTCCGCAACGCAAAGCATTTGATGGATAGGGCTGTTTAAAACTTTTAATGGTCATGTTCGAGAAAAAACGCCACAAAACAGTTTAACAGTGATACCCACATCATTTACCTCCTGATCCGGCTTCGCTGTAGTACCCTCACATAACTTTTCAAACACATGAAGCCAAGCGGTTCTCTTTTTCACACTTATCAACGTACTGCTTGCGAGATGTGTTCCATATTTCAGAGTATACTCCTGTTCGAAAAACAATTCTACATCTAAACTGTCTGCATCCGTGACTGACGTTAACTGCTGTGAACACATACGCAGTGCCCCATTCCCTCACAACAACTGCTGCTGTTTCGCGGAGACCGGCGAGATCGTTGCCAAGCACAAATGGTAGGCGAACACATATCTCACGCCGCGGTTACAGCTTCACCCCCGCAGTGTGCGAGGCTTCATTGTTACACATGTATCAGAAGTGATCCAAAAGTAATGAGAATTTTTGTTTTCTGAAAGAATCTTTATTTATTCATCATCAACTTTGTCCCCTTCAAAGTAATCCCCCTCAGATATAATACACTTTTGCGAGCAATTTTTCCAATCTTGGAAGCATTTCTGGACCTTACTTTTCGCTACGGGGGTCAGCTCCTTCAGCTATTGTTTTAATCTCATCAATGGTGGCAAAACGACATCATTTCATGATTCTCTTCAGCCTCGGGAATAGGGTGAAGTAGCAGGAGCCCATGTTCGGCGATTTTTGCGGCTGATAATAACGATTTTGTTTTTAGCAAAAAATCACAAAGAGGCATTGAGATTTGAGCGGGAGCATCATCATGTTGCAGTTACCAAGAGTGGTTTTACCACAATCGAGGTCGTTTTCTTCGGTCTGCTTCACGCAAACGGCGCATAACTTCCAGGTAGTATTCCTTATGACTATACGACCATAAGATGCACTATCCCACTGTAATCGAAGAAAACAGTGAGAAGAGTCTTCACATGTGATCGAACTTGTCGAGTTTTTTTCGGTCTTGGCTCTTCAAGCAGTTTCCACTGGGAATAATGGGCCTTTATTTCGACATCATACGCGTACACCCACGTTTTGTCACTTATTATAACTTTCTTCAGAAGTTCTGGATCGTTGCCGACTTCATTCAGCATTTCCTGAGCGATGTCCACGTCATGTTCTTTTTGGTTGAAATTCATCAATGTTTGAACAAACCTTGCTGCTACAGGTTTCATGTCCAAAACATCCGAAGACATCGCTTGGCATCGCGTCTGGCCATCCAGATTTAGGTTTTCCGTAGTTTCCCAAAACCGCTTAAGGCGAATGCCAGGATGTCTCCTTTTAAGGGGCACGGCCGATTTCCTTCTCCATCCTTTCCTAAATGGAGCTTGTGCTCCGTCTCTAACGACCTCGTTGTCGACGTGACGTTAAACACTAATATCCTCCCTTACGCAAGAAACTACGAACTAGGCCTACACTACGTTATGGCTCTGTTTAAAATCTGACACGCTAGTGAAACACTGCGCGAAATAGCGTTACACCCTACTACTGCACAAACTCTTACAGTGACTGAACAAATTTACGAGGACTTGTATGTTATCGGTATGTGTGGATACGAAAAAAAAATGTGATTTTTAAGTAAAGGTAAAAAAAGAGCGAAAATGTTGTCTTCAAAAAATATAACTTGACTGAACCCAAGACAATATTTGTTTCGTTTATGAGAGGCCGTAATGATGTACCAAGTAGGTCACAAATGACAACTCTGTCCCTGTTCACGTATTAAAATAGCACGTACAACAGTTAACAAAATGTTAATTTTGACACAAGACGGCAACATTCAGATGAAACAATCCAGAAAATTAATCAATAATCAAGTGCCGAACGAACGAAGTACCGGGTGATCAAAAAGTCGGTATAAATTTGAAAACTTAATAAACCACGGAATAATGTAGATAGAGAGGTAAAAACTGACACACATGCTTGGAATGACATTGGGTTTTATCAGAACAAAAAAATAAAATAAAAAAAAAAACAAAAAAAAAACCAAAGTTCACAAAATGTCCGACAGATGGCACTGGACAGCAAAACTGCTACCGTGACGGGTGAGAGGTACGCCGATATGTTACAGAATGGCATCATCCCCAGCCTGGCTGATAAACACCTGCTGGAACGTACGACGTTTATGCAGGATGGCGCTCCACCCCATATTGCTAGGCGCGTGAAAGATCTCTTGCGCGCGTCGTTTGGTGATGATCGTGTGCTCAGCCGCCACTTTCGTCATGCTTGGCCTCCCAGGTCCCCAGACCTCAGTCCGTGCGATTATTGGCCTTGAGATTACCTGAAGTCACAAGTGTATCGTGATCGAGCGACATCTCTAGGGATGCTGAAAGACAACATCCGACGCCAATGGCTCACCATAACTCCGGACATGCTTTACAGTGCTGTTCACATTATTCCTCGACTACAGCTATTGTTGAGGAATGATGGTGGACATATTGAGCATTTCCTGTAAAGAACATCATGTTTGCTTTATTTTACTTTGTTATTCTAATTATTGCTATTCTGATTAGATGAAGCGCCGCCTGTCGGACATTTTTTGAACTTTTGTAGTTTTTGGTTCTCATAAAACCCCATGTCATTCCAAGCATGTGTGTCAATTTGTAACTCTTATCTACATTATTCCGTGATTTATTCTGTTTTCAAATTTATACTGACTTTTTGATCATCCGGTATATCGTAATAAAATTGCTAATTTTTATCGCGTGAATGAATTACCGTGGCACGACCCATCTTAGATATGGCACCAGCAGATGTCATTACGTCACAAGGACGTGCGAAAGTTCGAGAATTTATGAGTATCGTGATTGAAATATTTTTTTACTTACCTATTATTGTCGCTGTTAATAAGTATTACGTGGCCCATAGACGACATTTCAATCCATGTTTCCGTTACTTTTATTATTAAAATCCATAGTGCATTAACAACGCTAAGAAATGTCGCGGTGGTAGTAGAAAACAGTGTCACTAGATAGCAGGCCGATCAAAAGATCGAACAGAACCAGAGATTCCAGAATGAGATTTTCACTCTGCAGCGGAGTGTGCGCTGTATGAAACTTCCTGATAGATTAAAACTGTGTGCCGGACCGAGACTCGAACTCGGGACCTTTGCCTTTCACGGGCAAGTGCTCTACCATCTTTTTTTTTTCATTTTGTTCGATATAGTTCGTTGCGTTTGGTCTAGGCGGACGTCACAAGACATCCGTTCAAGTTGATTGTTGATCCTTTATTCAGTTAGTTTTTTTTTATATATTATTATTATTCAGAGGCCAATGAGCCCTCTGACCGAACACGCTGAGCTACCGTGTCGGCTCCCATCCGAGCTACCCAAGCACGACTCACGTCCCGTACTCACTGCTTTACTTCTGCCAGTATCTCGTCTCCTACCTTCCAAACTTCACAGAAGCTCTCCTGCGAACCTTGCAGAACTAGCACTCCTGGAAGAAAGGATATTGCAGAGACGTGACTTAGCCACAGCCTGGGGAATGTTTTCAGAATGAGATTTTCACTCTGCAGCGAAGTGTGCGCTGATTGTCCGGACTGCATCGTCAACTGTTCAAACAGTTCGAGTCGCGTTCGCGGTCTGGCAGTGCTGAAGCGATACTCACCAGAGCGGAGGCGGTGACGGCCGCGGCCGGGTTGTTGTTGTTGGCGTTGGCGCCGGCAGTGGCGGTGGCGCCGAGCCCGCGCTGCTGCGGCTTGTCCGTGTGCAGGACCATGTTCCTGAGGGCGAGCAGCAGCGCCGCCAGACGCCGCCTGCACGACCGCGCGCGCCCCCTGCCCCCGCGGCCTCGCCGGCTGCCCACCGCGGACCGACCACCTGCTGCCTTCCCGACTGCCGTCGCCCTACCCAACAGCCCGCGCTCACTGCAAATCTCCACCTGCTCCGCTACAGCTTTAGCGCTACGATCCACTTCCTACACTCAGACCGTATTATCAAAATTCAGGAAGGTGACATGCTTTCAAGTAAGACAGGGAGGATCGCATGCGAACAACACAAACGTCTCCGTAGCAGCGGCAACTAACATGAAATGACGAGTCAACTGGAAGCGAACGTCAGCTGTGAAGCACAAGTAATGCTGGTGACGAAACGGAGCACTGTCAACGATGAGGCGCCAACTGTGCCATTTAGAGCAGTATGAGAATTCGGTCTCTGCGTATGTACAAGGATAACAATATGACCTCTACCCAAAGTAAACTTCAGCGAACAAACCATAACGGCAACACATCGATTCGTGTGATTATGGCATTGGTATATAAAATACGTGCCGTACATCTGAAGCGTGACATCTGAATACGATCGAACAGCAACGAAGCCAGAGAACACACGTGTTCTGACAGTCCCTATCGAGCAAAGGCCACTTCACCTACATGTTTGCTATGGAATACAAGATACTTGAAGAACAACCGAAGCAGATAACCAATGAGCCTTCACTGTCAAAGAGCATTTACAGTTCACAAGTATCGGAAAAAACGACTGAATTTAGGTAATTATGGACGTGTTCATCAGTGCGACTTCTAGCAACTTCCCTTTCAAAGAACCGGGACTACTATATATTGAGTGATATAGCCACAATGAAACGCATCCACCTATCTTCTTTATTATTATTATTATTATTATTATTACTAGCGAATTCTCCCGATAAATGGAAAACGTTAAGCAAATAACTCAAACAACCCTTTTTAGGTTCCTCTTGTTGTTCCAATAGGCTCTGGCTCTGAGCACTATGGGACTTAACGTCTGTGGTCATCAGTCCCCTAGAACTTAGAACTACTTAAACCTAACTAATCTAAGGACATGACACACATCCATGCCCGAGGCAGGATTCGAACCTGCGACCGTAGCGGTCACGCGGTTCCAGACTGAAGCGCCTAGAACCGCACGGCCACACCGGCCGGCGTTACAATAGGCTTTCATTTTTTCCGAGAAGGCTTGTTTACGTTGTTCTGACCACTTTGGTCTGTATAGTTTCTGTTTTGGTTGGTCTGATGTACTACACAAGCACGATATTGTTGCACTTGATCTCCCGCGGCCGTTATCGGAAGCAGTTACGTTGGTGAAATAGAAAACGCATCGTACTGCCAATGCTTTCAGGTCAGCTGTGCATATACTGTTAAGCGCTTCAGCGATATCACGATAAAAACGGAGGGAAAGCCGCCCGAAGCGCTCTCACGACCAGGTGCAATAGTGTTGTGGTAGACTTAACAGCTGCCCATTTATCTACTTGTGTCTGAAGATGTCTCTTTGTAAAATGTCGGTTGGTCTTAAGTTTGCTTTTTTGAGTTCCCTTCCGGATTTCGTTCAACTAAGATGGTGAGTTCTTATGTGATGTTACATTATCCACATCCCTTTTTTTCGGCTTCAAATGTGTGTGAATTCGTAAGGGATCAAACCGCTTAGGTCATCGGTCCCTAGACTTACACACTACTTAAACTAACCAATGCTAAGAACAACACACACACCCAAGCCCGAAGGAGGACTCGAACCTCCGGCGGGAGGGGCCGCGCAGTCTGTGACAGGACGCCTCAAACCGCTCGGCCACACCGCGCTGCTTTTCAGCTGTTTTTGTGAGATTCTGTTGAGATGACCAAAGAATTACATTCGCCTTTTCTATATGTCAGTTTCGACGTTTCAAAACATTTCTATTGTTTTGCTTGATTCTAGCCTGTAACCCTCACGGCTATGACCTGTTCGAACAATTTTCCTAACGAACTTTAGCTCTTCTTTTTTGATTTCTTCAACTCTCAGTGTTTCTCTTGCATAGACGACTTTTGACTTTATGACTGCGTTTAGTGACGAATTTAGGTCTGTCTTGACATTGATTTTTTTTGTTGTAGAGGTTTTGGACTAATACTAATTCTTTTTTGACTTTTTAGAGACGATTTAGCTGTGAGATCTTTTGTCACGGCCTGTCGGTTCGATGAATTCTCCGAAGTATTTAGCGTAGGGACCCTGTTGATTTTACCGTATGTTGCATTCAGGTTCTCGATTTCTGTCTGTGAACATAAGAATTCAGTTTTCTCAAATTATCATTAAATTAATAATATTACTATTGTTAATTCGTGACGACGATACAACCGCATTCACTTGCGCTCAGCCGCGCGGGGGTAGCCTCGCAGTTTGGGGCGCCTGCCACGGTTCGCGCGGCTCCCGCCATCGGAAGTTCGAGTCCTCCCCCTCGGGCATGGGTGGGTTTGTGTTCTCCTTAGCGTAAGTTAGTTTAAGTTACATTAAGTAGTGCGTAAGCCTAGAGAAAGATGACCTCAGCAGTTTGGTCCCACAGGAACTTACCACCACCACCACCACCACCAATAACTTGCGCTTAGAATCTTATTACAACGGAAATATCCTGTTCGCAGGATTAGCGGGACAACTGTTCAGCAAACAGAGACGCATTGCATTCCACGGGTTCTACAATCTTCGCGTTTTTTTTTTATTTTTCTGAAAATTTTTCAAGTCTCAAATGCGACGCAGACACTTTTGAACTATTACTAAACTCAGTTACACGACAGAAAGAGATTTTCTAGCATTCCTAGACAACTTACAACAAACCTTCCAGAGTTTCGATAATAAGAAATAATATACCTCTGATGTTACCTTCTGAACAAACTTATTTTTCGAATTACTGTATTGTACCGCACAGAATGGTGCACCAAGAATAATACGTTTCATAGTTGAAAGAATTTTTTCCTCCTTCTTCGGTTCGTCAATGTAAACTACGCTGATTCGCTGCACCTCAAAGATTTAGTACCACTGACGAACCCCAAAACTAAGTAGGGTTCATTGCAAAATTTAATAGTCAACCACAAGTATTGTGAATAAGTAAATCGTAAATTAGTGGAACATTCACATGTCAGCTTACAGAATTTTTGGAGACTACACTGAAAAATCTGTGTGATGTATGTACGTCATAGTGTATTAATAGCAGATTACCCTTCCCTCTCTCTTTATGGTTTCCTGCTTACTTATTGCTCGTAGTTTCCCACAACAGGACGCAGAAAATTGACTTATTGCACGTTTAGTGCTTTTAAAAATTTGCAGAACTATGGAACGCTATTTAACTGAAATTGGGTTTATATATTTCCAGGAATCGTCTGAAAGAACGTATCGACTACGAAACATATGGATTCGACATAATATCGCTGTTCCCAATTCTTTTATATGTTACACTTTCCCAATTATTTCCACTGTTCTGGATTCTGTCGGGGTTTTACACCTGCACTATAAGTTTTCATACAGTAGATGTGCGTACCAAGATTTCCAGAAAACAAACTCACACTCTCTCTCTCGTCCCCACCTCCCTCCCTGTCCCAACACACGCACACATACATACACACGAGTCTTCCACCTAACTTTGGAATCGGCAAGAACTATGTTAACTTTAATGTGAAAAAAATAGTTCAAATATATGCCACTTTGTTCCAAAAGCCCTACCTGCTTAGTCTACTGAACGTCCCTTAATGATATATTCTGAAAAAAATACAAGTCAGCTTTCTTTTAAATTTGGTACTATGGTACTTTTTGCGACATAGTAGTATAATCTATACGAGACATTCAGTGATACAACCATTTTGGAGGTGTGAGAAAAAAATTACGGAGCAAAAATACATTGGGCGCGCTGGACTTGTTTGATGTTGTTGATGTCGTTTCATTGGTGCAACATACGGAACTTTTCATCACTCTCCACGTTATTTCGCTCCACGGATGGAACGGCGCGTTTCCTTCACTCTGGGAACTAAAATACGTATGTAAATCTTGAATCATCGCAGTTAAATGTACAAAGAAATAGACACGATAATGTAAATGCCGTAAGGCATTGTTAACTGTGATATTCCACAGTGTGGGTTCAGCCGCCTCTCGGAAAGGGTGTTCTTCCTCCGCGCACACTGTGCATTTTCCCTACGGACACGTGACAGTTAAGCCGTATGTTTATTTGTAGAGTGTAGGTGAGTGTAATGGACGCGTGTATAGTGTAGTGTTAGCTTTGTGTTGTACGATGAGGGTGGTAGAAGGGTGAGGGTGAAACCCGGTGCCGTGCCATTCCTCTCAAATAGCACCAAAGCGGAGGCAGAGATCGGACGAACGGATTACCTTCTCACTTTAATTGGAATTTAATACAGGACATTGGCGCAAAGATTGGCGATCAGGAAATTTACGCTGCCTACTCCCCCCTCCTCTTGTCGGCCGAATACTGCTAGTGAACATGTCAATAACCACCAGGAATCGAAACGGCTTACCTCAGAGTCGAACACACCCGCACAGCAACCTCGGCCACGGAGGCGGGTGATAAGATAATATTGGGACCGTAGGTACACATAAATAAGTATTCGTTTCAAAGTTTCCACACTTGCCCACAGTCGAAGGGACAAATACTCTGAAAACAATGCTTTGCCCGAGCACAGAGCGAATAAAATTTTCATAAGTCTAGTGTCCTTCACCGTGAAGGTAGTTTCGACCCACAGAACCTGCGTCAGTATTGAGGCCTTCGCTTCGAACTAATGCAGCGACGGGGTCAAGCAGACGTAACGACAATATTGTGAGAACAGAGGTCATAGCGGATACTGGCATTCGGAACAGATGCGCTAGTGGCAGTATATGCGACAAAGTATGAGAAACTGAATAAAGCGGTTAGTTCTGTGTTTTGGAGTTCATCTTTGGTGCATAATCGGGATGTTATTGTACCAGTCTCACTGGTCCCACCTCTTTCTTCATCTTACATGCCATACGTGAAAGTAGAATCTTTTCTTTGTCGTAAATATGCTTACTACTTCGTCTGCTGAGAATGCTATAAAAAGTTCCCGTAAGATACATATAACTCATAACACAACGTTCTGAAAATGTCCGCTATGTGCTATTGGGACGTACGAAAATATACAAACTTTATTTCGAGATATTTTACAAAAACGGTTGCCAATTCAGATGACTGTTAAATGCACTCTATTATGGAACGTAAGAACACTGTATGTTTCATTTTCCAACGCCCCTCTCGCCCTCTTCCGTGTTTCTTCTTCTTTTTGTTTGTTTTTTCCAGACACCGAAGACAACCTTACACAACTTCAAGACGCAAACAACAGTCAATATGCCGGCTAATCGCAGAAACTTGGAAGTCGCCCTGTCAACTGCTAGTGCAATATCCTAATCTGTTTAGAGAAAGGAAGTTCCTTCTGTCAGCTCTCACGGACCTCTGACTTCATTAACACTATCATCGGCTTAGCAAAAAAACTGATTATGCCATTACCTCTCTCCTACGCCGTCATATCTTTACTTTATGGAATGTTCACCTAACCGCATACGACACACCTGGTGGAGTTGCGAAAACAGGAGTGAGGTACCGGCAGACTGGGAGCTTTAAGGCCAGGTTTTGAGTCTTGTTTGGATAGTTCAGTGGTGAGAGAATTGCCTTCCAAAGGCACAGTTCTGAGTTCGAGTCCCGATCCGCCATACCACTGAAAAAGTCAGGAAATTTCACAAACGTTCAGTTTGCGTCATAGTGGCGCGACATAATGGTTGTGAAATAAATATGAATCACCTACAGCATGCTCCATTTATCAGATAATGTTTCTTTAGCCGATTAACGGAATTAAAGATCGCTCAGGCCTCTTGAAACAGGTTAATTCGCTCCTGTTCGCATAGTTTCTTTCATGACGATACAATTTACTGTAATTTTTGAAACTTCCTGGCAAATTAAAAGTGTGTGTCAGATCGGCACATGGTTTTAATCCGCCAGGAAGTTTCATATCAGCGCACACTCCGTCGCAGAGTGTAAATTTTGTTCTGATAACATAGCCCACGCTCGAGCTAAGCCAAGTCTCTGCAATATCCTTTCTTCCAGGAGTACTAGTCTTTCAAGATTCGCAGGACAACTTCTCTGAAGTCGGAAAGGTAGGAGACGAGATACTGATGGAAATAAAGCTGTGAGGACGGGTCGTGAGTTGTCTTTGAGTAGCTCTGTCGGCAGAACATTTGCCCACGAAAGACGAAGGTCCTGAATTCAAGTCTTGATCCGGCACACAGTTTTAATCTCCTAGAAGTTTCATATCAGTGCACATTCTACTACAGTGCATGTTCTACTACAATTTTTGATCTTTAATTGCTTTTAGCTTCTCTAGCTAAAACGTAAGAACAATGACAGCTGTCGAGTGATTTACTCAACCGAACCTAGCTGTAAAATTTGTTGCAAAACTTCATTATATTTTAACACAGCACATAAAAAACCACTTTTGGTCTGTTGTTTCCAGCTGCGCCTTAGTAAGAAACTAAAGCTGCCATTACTCCCGGACGGAATATGTGTACCCTATCTGTCCGCGTTTAGTATCATCCTGTGTGCGGAAGTGTACGAATGTTTTCGAAATGTTTGAGAAAAGTGTAACTGAGGCGGTACGTGGGTATCAGCCTGACAATCCCATGCCTTAATCCGCCGGACGGATTCGATCCGGAAACGGTGCGCTCCCCGAATACCGGAAGCGCGGCTATCCGGGCGGGTCTCTGAGAAACTGTGTATTGACACAACCAGCACAGATTTGGGAAACACCGTTCTCGCGATACACAACTGCCTCTTTATTCACAATAAGTAATGTGTGCTATCGACAGGGGCTCTCAAGCCGTGTCCGTACTTCTACATTTTCAGAAGGGTTTTGATACCGTGCCTCATAAGCGGCTTCTAATCAGATAGTGTGTCGTCTCAACAGTGCGACTGGATTGGGGATTTCGTCTCAGAAAGATCACAGTTCGTAGTAATTCACGGGAAGTCATCAAATGTAACTGGTGTTATATCTGCGGTTCCCCAAGGTAGCGGAAGAGGTCTTCTGCAGCACTCATCAGTGTAAACGATTTAGGAGTCAGTTTGAGTACCCATGTTAGAATGTTTGCATATGATACCGTCGCTTACCACCTACTATAGTCATCTGACGATTGAAACGAATTACAAAACAATTAGGGATTATATCTGCATGGCTGGAAAAGTAGTAACTGAACCTCAGCAATAAAAATCGTGATGTCACCCACATGTCAACTAAAATAACTGCGTTAAATCACACTAATTTGAACCAAATACTGCGTTTTACTGGCGAATGCTTAGACGATCGGCGACTTATCTGGTAATAAATTGCCAATTTAATTCACAGTCTTAATTCAACATCCACAAGGGATATACTGAAACTTAGCAGATGCAACAAAACTTCTAAAGAGACCGCCTACACTATACTTGTTCCTCCCCTTCCCGCGTATTGGTGCGCGGCACGGGATCCTTACCTGATAGGATTAACTGAGAACATACAAAAACTTCAAGTATTACCCCGAAATAGCGGAGAGATTGTCACGGATACGATATGCGAGTTCGGGAGGCAATCACTAAAACAAAGGGGTTTTGGTTCTGGCGAAATATCGAAATATTTCCACGAAATTTCGATCAACTTTCCCCTCCATATACCAGAATATTTTGTTGACTCTCAATTACACAGAGAGAAATAACCTTTGTAATAAATCAAGAGAAATCACAGCTCGCACATAAAGATTTCGAAGTTCATTTTTCCCTGTTGCTACTGGAGAGTAAAACAGTCGAGAAATAGTTTGAAAGTCGTTGTATGAACCGTCTGCCGAATACATATGCTCGAACTGCTGAGTAGTCATGCAGATATAGAAGGACATGGCTGGTTCCTTTCTCCTCAAATGCCCAAACCGAGCTTACATCCTGCCACTGATCAATCCATCGTCGACACAACGAACAGAATCTTTTCCTTATTTCCTAAAGCAGTAATGACGTAGACAGGCAATTCTAGACACCTGCAACAGTGAATTATGTTCTGTGTTGCTTACACGTCAAGCAACATGGATTCAAGAATTGGAGCACTGGTACCAATAGTGTTGCTCTCGTTATTAATCTCAGATGAGTAATACACGACTAGTCCAAATTAAAGCGACGGCATTACAGAAAAACGGAACTGCCGAAGTTCCGCACGCGATTTGTTCTCCGGCAGCTGGTTCACTCGGGCACGAAGTTGGGCTAATGGAGGAAAGTTAGTGGTGTACATCTGTGCATAATTTAAAGCTCTACTCACGCGTCGAGTGGAATTTATAACGAGCTTGCAGTTCACAAGCGAAAAAAGTTTCAGAACAGAAGGAAAAAGGATTTTAAATACGGAAAGTTTTATAGCGCGATCACTTTTATTGTGACATTTACGAGAACCGAATGAAAAACACATTAAAAACGGAGCTTTTTCAACTCGATCAATCAAAATTAAATTTGTAGCTACGATATGCTTTGTTACAGCGCAATACACTTCGTGTAACTTTGTGTGCTGCACTGGCATAACTCACAGGCGATTATGAGGAAGTTAACTGTATTTACTTGTTTCGATGGCTGAAAATTTCTACCAGTACACGGCGTATCATATTTTTCTTTATTTCACACACAAGTAACTCTGATAACAAGATGCATGCAGTCTATTATTGGTATTCCAAGGAGGCGGCGAAAGCTTGAAACAGAGGTAGGTGGCCTAACAGTATCGGTGAAAACTTAGATTTAACGCTTTAGTTCTGTAGACACTACCGAGCGAGGTGGCACAGTGGTTAGCACACTGGACTCGCATTTGGGAGGATGACGGTTGAAACCCGCGTCCGGCCATGCTGATTTAGGTTTTCCGCGATTTCCCTAGATCAGTTCAGGCAAATGCCGGGATGGTTACTTTGAAAGGACACGGCCGATTTCCTTCCCCATCCTTCCCTAATCCGACCTTGTGCTCCGTCTCGAATGACCTCGTTGTCGACGGGACGTTAGACACTAATCTCCTCCTTATCTGTAGATACTCGTGTGAGTGCCCAAGAAGTACACTTAATGGAGATGCGAAGGAAACGACGAAGAGGAAGACCAACGGATAGATGGCTGAATGGTGTGGAAGAGTGCGCTGAGAAAATAAAGAGAAAAAAAGAAGAGGTGAGTAGTGGACCAGGATGAACATAGAAAAGATGGCCGGAAAAGAGGACTAGATGGCGAGACTTATGTTCCCAACAGACTCAGCCTGGCGCTGAAAACCGTTCAAGATGATGATGATGATGATGATGCAATATGCTGTTATACTGAGATGTATTACATAGAGTGCTGTTTCTAATGTGTTGGATATGAGCAAACGCCACACGATACTTACTTCGAATGTAAACACTTTGTTAGCCGTAAGTCATATGCGTATTTATTTATTTTAACTCACAATGCGAGAGAATAAAAAACCGATAGAGCTCACTGATTCCCACTATCGTTATTTACGGTAATGCGTTTCGGAGTGCCTTGTCAGTCCTCGAGCGACGCATTAATGAACGAACTCAAAAAAACAAGATACACACAACTTTTATGCAACTTGTGTATGGAGCTAAGGACCCGAAACACATTGTGCCGAATTTAAAATTTCTCCTTCTCCTTTATCATCAAGTAAAGTAACACTTGTGACTCATTCTTCCTATAGAACAACTTTGTACATCTGCATTTATACTCCGCAAGCGACCTTACGACATACAGCGGTGGGTATTCTGCGTACCACTACACTACTACTATTATTCTTCCACTCGCGAATGGTTCGCAGGAAAGACTATTGATGGTATGCCTCCGTTTGAGCTTCAATCTCTCTAATTTTACCTTCACGGTCTTCCCGTTAGATATACATAGCAGGAGGCAGTACATGGATTTATTCTTCTACGAATGTAAGCTCTCCGAACTTTAACAGTAAACCACACCACGATGCAAAGCGCCTCTCTTGCAGCGCCTATCACTGGATTTGGCTCAGCGTCTCAGTACCGCTTTCGATGCTTTCCTTTGGATAATTTCCTCTATCAATACTACTTCGTATGGATCCCATACTGACGAGCAGTATTCAAGTATTGGTCCAAGGAGAGATTTGTAAGCTACCTCCTTTTTGGGTGGAGATTTTCTGAGGATTCTTTCAATGAAATTCAGTCTGGGACTTTCCACTATAAATCGTTCCGTACGCATACTCCTAGTTATTTTGTGGGAGTGACTGTTCCTAGTGAATGTACTGAGATCGTGTAATCATACAATAATGGATCTTTCTGGCGATTTACGCGCAATACGTTATATTTTTCTTATGTTGAGAGCCAATTGCCAATCCCTGAACCAAGCGTCGATTCCCTGTAGGTCTTCCTGCAATTCGCTACAATAATTTCCTTGCGTAGCGACTTCTGTGGATACACAGCATCATCCCCAAAAGGTTTTATGGAATTTCCGACGTTATTCATTACATCATTTAGCATATCTTGTGAAAAATAATGGTCCTATAACAGTCGCTTGCGGTACGCCCAAAATTACTTTTACGTCTGGAGATTTTTCTCCGTTGAGAATGACATGTTGGTTTTGTTTGATAGAAGCATTTCAACCCAAACACACACCTGGTCCGATATTACGCGTGCTCGTATTTTTTCATCAGGCAGCAATGCCTCGCAGCTGTTACGTTTTGAAAAGTTTTAACTATGTTTCCACCTATCTTTTCCGATCACTATTCCCAGAGGTTTTCCCACGGGGTATGTGGGTATAACACTGCTGCGAGAACGGAGTCCACAGAACATCTCGAATTAACCTACTACAACGCTTACATTGGAAAGGAATTAAATGCACTGATTAATGAAATGGATGGATCGATGGGTTCGATGAAAATGCAATGACATGAAAAGATATCAGAGCAAACCGTTCAGAGAACGTGAACCTGCAAGTAATGATAATGTCGCTTGGAAATTATAAATGGAAAAGGTGCGTTGAATCATTGCCTTCATCTTTCGTTAGTGCCCAATGGAAATACATCGCCTGTAGTCCTGTCCAAGCAACATTTCAGTCTGGCGTAGACTGGCACCTGCCGTCGAATGTCGCGCGAAAAGTAGAAGCGTAGATGACTTGGACGACAGGATTAATGAGTCACAACTAGAGCCAGTCGTAGGGTTTTTAGTCAGATTCATTGACGGAATTTTACTTTCAAATTCATTTAACGCTTGTCTTATTGCTCTCTTTATGATCATTTTCGCTTTGTTCCGTTTCTGTTTAACAGGTATTTATCTTGAATCTGAGATGAAGCTGCCTTTGTTTACGTAAGTTTCCTAACACGCCTATTAAACCACAGCAGGTCTTAAAAAAGATCTTGCGTAATGCTTGAGTGCCTTTCACATTCATTCTACAGCTATTAACAGACTATCCAACATAGGAAGTGCCATGTTCCCATGATATGAGGTATACAGGGTGAACATTAACGAAACCGAAAAACTGCAGGGACTGATTCCTGATTGGAAAGGGAGGAAAAAAGGTCATGGGAATACGTGTCCGGAAATGGATCGCTGCCACTGTAGATAGCGCTGACGAATGAAAGTTCCTCTGACGACGTGCCGTGTCTGTAGCCCACAGATGACGATTACGATGATGTCCTGGTAAAACTTGGTTCGTCGGTAAATAGGACTGATGACAGATATCCCATAATTACGATAGTCTGGTGCAAAAGCCTTCGGCAAAATCCTTCCCGTGGAGGGAAATCCGCTGCTGATAACCCTTGCACTCGTTGCACGTGATGGGGATAACAGTGTTTGTCATGCACGATACACATAACCGTACTTTCGCTTGCACCATGTTCGCGGGCCACTTGCCTGGAGCTTGCACTCGGGTTCGTCTCAATATACTGTAGAACACGGTCCTCCAAATCTCGTGTACAACCAGTCCGCCACATCCCTGCACGATCGTCTGCCTGAAAGGTCCATGATCATGCAAACGCCCAAAAACGGATTGAAATGTTGGGTGATGCGTGCGTTCTTGTTATGGAATACCCGTGCTGCCTCGCGACCGTTTCTATTTGCTTGACCGTCCACAAGCACCATCTCGGCCTTGTTCACGACACGAATACCGGACTATTCTGCTGCTTAGAGTACGGTGCGTCAATCAACCAGCCTACAACACGCAAGAAACACATGGTCAGAGGAACTTTAATTCGTTAGCGCCATCTACAGTGGCAACGATGTACTTCCGGACACATGTCCATAGGATATTTTTTCCTCCATTTCCAGTTAGGAATCCGTCCCTGCAATTTATCATTTTTTTTATCTTCACCCTGTATACATGGTTTTGGAAGTCCTACATTATCTTCCACACTGCATACCAGACTTCTTTATTTCGTTGGAGCTGTTCTAGGCGCTTCAGTCCGGAACCGCGCGACCGCTACGGTCGTAGGTTCGAATCCTGCCTCGGGCATGGATGTGTGTGATGTCCTTAGGTTAGTTAGGTTTAAGTAGTTCTAAGTTCTAGGGGACTGATGACCTCAGATGTTAAGTCCCATAGTGCTCAGAGCCATTTTTTCGTTGGAGCAAACGAAGTACATTGCAAACCATATTTAAGTGGCAGTCTCTCGATCTTTCCGGAAATGAAGCCAGCGTATGGAGGGTACGCGATTCTAGGTTATTCTTCCTTGGTGTTGCCTCCAAATCTCTCTCGCTAAGCCTTGAAAGAGCTGCTTATCGATAACCACCACTTTACGCCACAATTTCTTACCGAAGGACTGTTTCTATGGAAACAAAAATCGCACAATGAGACAAAAACGCACGCATGCTTCTCCACGCTGCAGGTGTCGGGAGCTTTTACCGCGCAGGCAAAATGCCGGTCGTTAATTCTGCTGTCCGGGCCATTACAGCGGCCCCCGGAGACGACACATTCTTTCGCGGAGCTTATCCGTGCGGGAGGGCGGCCATTAAAATGTTTTCCCAAGTTCAGCGCCGCCCTTCCCAGGGCAGTTTAACGAGCCCCCGCTCCCCTCCGTTGTCTCTGTCATCACGAGTCTCCGGGCTTTATTTACTGCAGTTTCAGCTTCCCGCCACCTGTTAACGCGCTGAAAGAACTGACGTCTCGTACTGTCGTACAACAAGCCTGAAAGTGCGAAAAGATGAGATGATACACGAATGTATTTTTGTACCACTCTTCGGGGAAAAGAAGAAAACGGCCACAGGGAAATTACACACACCGCGGACCTGATGTTTACATAAGACGAACTCCTTTCAACACACCAAACGGGCGAGAGGAGAATTAAATGGGGTGCTAAAGGAAAGCATCGGCTGCCATTTAAATAGTAAATACAGCACTCCACAGGCGACGCCGAGCTTACATTAACCCATGTGTGAGAAGATGAGCACGGCCGACAAATAATCGAATGGTTAACACTTTTATTAGTGTCTGATGACAAGGCAGAGCACTGCTGCGGTTTCAAAAGCTTCCATGAAGCTAATATCTCCATTTACAAAAAATGATTTTTAAATGAAGACAGCTACCTAAGAGCTGATAGAAGACGTGGATAGTAATTCAACTTCAGATGAACCTAACTGATATGTTTATCCTTGTTTTACTAAGTCAACGTATAGGAAAGCGACACCCTTCCACTCTCGTGGATCGCAATGACTTGTTCGTCCCCCTTTTCTGACCATTAATGAGGGGGCGTGTGACATTATAATGTAGCAAAAAATATTCTCGAAGGTAGGTCTGAACACCACAGCCTTTTTTTAAGCATAGTCGTACTTTATGTGCTCTCTCCCTTCCTCCTGACTATGAATTGACTAACCCTAACACTTGTAGAGGACGGAGCTCTACAAATTAATGAGGGCTCGGAACCAGTATGCCAACAGATATTTATCACAGGTACAAGTCAGCGCCAGAAAGAACGATCATGAGGTAAATCTTGTAGCAGCGTTTAAATGACTTCAAATTTATAAATGTGTATGAGGAAGTCCACGTTCACACAAAAGCCGCGACGTATAGCGAGGCATATCAGTGCATTATGATTTGTTGGACTACTTACCGATCAAAGAAGCCATAAAATTCTCTACAGCGGAAGCTGAAGCAAACCAGGCGAGTAAGATGGCTGTTATCGGATTTCACTTACACATCTCTACGATTTATAGCATCATCAATTTTCTCAAAACAAGAAAACAAAAGGGAGGGGAAAGTACGAACGCGCAACTCTAAGACATACAGGTATCATCTTTTTCCCGATAGAGCAGTAAAATCGGTAAGACTGCACTTCATCCGTTAAGAAGAAAAATAAAGTTCAACCAGGATCAAAGGCAAGGCCTCAGGACACGGTAAAAACACAGCTGTTACGAATCCACAACTTGGCTGAAAACCACAGTGCTTTACTAGGTCTAGTCCAACTGGAACTTTTCTTCGTATGTCCTTATAACCATCGCATGCAATCAATCGTAGGAGATGAATGTGAAACAAGAAGCATTACGTATCACTCCAGTTTTCAGAAATAAAAAGAACTATCAGACGAAAGTCTACATCCCAGAAAAATAATACGTTTCATTCTATGAAAGAAGCTGGAGTATCAGCTTCTGGATACGATTTGGTACTTTCCAATTTACGATCTGGGTTTCAGTTCTAGAAAAGGAAGGAACGAAAATTTTAATGTTCCGTCGACGACGAAGACATCACTGACGAAGCACAATTTCAGACTGTAGAAGAATGGGAAAGAAAATCCGTCGTGCCCTTTCGAAGAATCCATTTGTCTAACGTGATCTTGGGAAAGCAAAGGAAAACCTAAATCTGGAAGTATGGAAGGGATTTCAGACGCCGTACTCACGAATGCAAGCCCCAATGTATTACCAATGCGCCACCTATGTCGCTGTATCTGTTCGAGATGAGTTCTTCCAGAGTCCTCCAGTCGGCTTTTTCTCTGTAATCGTCAGTCAAAGACTCCCGCCGATAGCGGCGCTTTCTAGAATAACGGCGATGACTCTGAAGACGCCAAGAGCTGACAGTTCATCTGCTGAACAATCTGTCTGAAAAATTCATTACTAAACCAAAATGGGTTCGTCTATATGAAGAAGGGGCACTCGGAAGCAGTTAGCTTTACAGATATACTTTAAAAAACAATTTGGGCGTAAATGACTGACTGACATTTTTCTTTTATTCTCTAAGTATTAAAGCTTTTTTGTAATTCCTGCATGTACATTTCGAATACTACTGCCACACACGGGAAAAGGTGTCACTCGGCGGTGCCTAAGACTTGTTTCGTCTTTCCCGTGTCTTAACAGCTGTTTCTTGGCTTAGGTTCTTCGGTGAGAACGAGATTTACTGTGCTCGCGACCACCCTCCTATTTCAGCTGACATTTGCCATGAAAACTGTGAACATGAACGACTAACCTAATATAAACAATGACAACAATTTTAAATTCAGGGAAAATACTTACTGTTTAGGTATCTCAAAGTACTCTGCCACGGAAGAAAAAAATACACACAGTTACTCTAACTGTGAATCAGTATCTAGGATCGGTACCGGGACAGCAATAGAATCGTTCCGCAGTCAGCTTCAAATGCCAGTACTCTATATTTTCTCAGTTGTATGTCGTGAAAAAAAAGTCGTCTTCCCTTAAGGAAACCCCATTTCAGTTCATGAAGCTTCTGCGTAATAGTTGCGTGTTGATCGGTAACCAATCTAGGAACACGCCTCTCAACTGCTTCGAAGACTTTCTCCAATACGACCTGATGGAGATCGCAAACACCCGAGAAGTATTCGACAATGGCACGCGCTAAAGTTCTATACGCTGCCTCCTTTATATGTGAGCACTGACACCTGAAACTGTGCTAGTAATCACATCAGATATGAAAGCAACTATTACACGGTCTATGCCTTCTACTGACCGAGTCGCTACAAAGTGCATTTTTTGACAGGTTTTGCTCGTAGCACATAGCAGAAATGTCACACTGCAGTGTTCAAAAATACTGTTTTACTGAACGTCACAGGTTGAATTTCTGTCGCAGCCACTACAGTAAGATTACTCTGGAGCAACGAATGCGTTGCGTACGCCTGTATTCAGCAACCGACGACATGCAGAAGTCCATCGGTGTATGTGTTTTGAATACGGATCAGGTGCATCAGAACCGAAGACCAACGCACTTTGATGCAATGGTACCGTAGTGCATATGCCGCGTCGAAAGCGACTAAAATCCGTCAGAACGGTCGAAAATCAGTCTGTTGCAGCAGCCGTTACAATCTTCACGCCGCAGATCCAAGTCAAGACGCTGTCTGTCCGTAGCAGTGACAGTATCCAGAACTTCATAACACCGACCCCTGGAAGATAGGAAATTGAAATCAATTCTTCCGAAACTGAGCTCGTTGAAAGACGATGATGGTTATCACCGTCCACAGATTTATAGAGAGGGGTCTGCCAAGTTGGAAGACGACCCTTAGTTGGTACTGTGCGTTGGGTGGACTTATGAGACCACAACCTGATCGTCGCGTACACAAACACAATTGAGATCACTGGCGTGATTTGAATCCAAAGGCGGCAGCTGAATATGATGATGAAAAGATTCTGCCTCATAGTCCGAGATGTTTACGTACCAAGGAGTCATTAGAGATGTCTTCTTTGACGATAGCGTCAATGGTGAAAACTGCCCGAAGCTCATTGGGGACACCTACCACTACAGAGAGGCCGTTTTAATACCAGCACCTCCCACTCATTGTTCATTGGAGAATGACACAGTTGCTGGCTTCCTGAAACCATCTATTACTATGAATGAAGTTGTGTTTGGTCTCCCTGAACCCGGCATATCCAGTACGGCGCCACTCCCATAGAAGTGTTCCCTTAAAAGAGCAACCGTCTTCCGCTTTTGTTCATATGTGGCGTTTACGCCACCCCGCTGCTCACATTATTAAACTTTGTTGCTGTGTTTTAATGCAATGTATAGGAAGATTTTGCTATGGGAGGCTAGCGAGTAGGTAGGATCAAAAGGCAGACTCATCGAACGACACGCCAGATGGTCACATAGGCTGAGAACGGGCGGGCGAACAAGACCCGTATTTTACTGGAGCAGAGAGACAATGGGGATTCACCCACAATGCTGGCGCCAAGTAGAGAATCTTTTATTATTTATGTTTACTGTTTAAATTTTAATATACAGCTTCAACCGTGCTGATGACGTTACTTGCATGGAAAACTTGTTAATAATAATTTCAATATTACTCTGTTCATCAGGAAATGATAATTACAAATCTTAGTTACTGTCAGCGCTTACTGATGGAAAGGATGGACCAATCACAAGTCGCCCTGAGAAGCACCAAAGAGCTTAGATAGTTTACAACCGGGTATTTCTGAGGAGGTAAAACGTGATCTCATGTAAAGACGGAACAGTTTGTTGAGGAATTGCCTCGGATGACGTACTTGTGCGATGTTGTGTCAATTCAAGTCAGTCTACGGTTGTTTTCGAGGTGGAAATACGTGAACTAGTGTGTTAAGTGCAACTCCACATAAAGACGGAAGTAATTGTTATAATACCTTGAAAAAGATATTTATGCGCTCTCATCTTGACGCTAACATCATGTGAAGCATTTTTGTGACTTTGGGGTGTTCGGGAACTAACGATTAATGGCCAGGAAACTTGTTTTAAGTATTAACGATAGACTGGCTCTAGAAATCGTTTTACTAATTTTGCGATTAGTGAAATAAAATAAAATTACTTGGCACGATTCTAATTATGCTTAGCGTCTAAACCTACCCACTTGTCACATTGTTACGCACTATTTATGGCACAAGCGTTAGAGCTCGCGACCTACGGAGAAGGCCGGCAAGAGTGACCGAGGGTTCTAGGCGCTACAGTCTGGAACCGCGCGACCGCTACGGTCGCAGGTTCGAATCCTGCCTCGGGTATGGATGTGTGTGATGTCCTTAGGTTAGTTAGGTTTAAGTAGTTCTAAGTTCTAGGGGACTGATGACTTCAGAAGTTTAGTCCCATAGTGCTCAGAGCCATTTGAACCTACGGAGAAGAAACCAAGCGGGACAACAGCCACGGGACATCTTTAGAAGACACGAGGTAAGCAAGTTGCCTCCAGTTGTGCTAGGGAAAGCGATCGCAGACATTTCTTGCTAACATCCATCGTTTTTGTTAATTCCGGCACATATTTAAGATTGGAAGTTTCCTTTACTTTAACCCACTGAGTAGCTTATGGGGTGTGAAATCGGCGTTTACTGCGAGACTACATTTTACCACCGACTCAAATATTTGCTACGCATGTTCGAGACGGACACGGAGATGAATTGGTCGTAAGCTTCCGATTTCTGAGTACAGGTGTGCGTACAGCATTTGCTGCCCCAGAGGAATTCTATTAGTCGCCATTTCTGAAGTTCAACTTGCAGCTTTTAAGATGGCGGTACTTTAGAACACTGCAGCACGACACTTCCGCTACATCTGATGTGAGAAAACGCGCTCCCGCTGGACTTTTTGGCGACCCAACCTGTGGCATATTGCTTGTGCTCTTAAGCCCCGTCCTTTCATCTTTCAGCACTGCAGTTGTTTCGTCTCCCAGCAGCCACGCTGCACGCTACGAGGCAATCGCGCCGCGGCCGGCCGGCCTGCCTTCCTGCCTTTACGCCGGCCCTACAGCGGTAGTTGGGTCCCCCTGAAGGGCCTCGCTCCTTAGGACGGGTCATTTGCATGCACGGCCGCTCCCCACGCCAAGCTGCGCCGCGCGAGGGAGCAGAGGGCCGCGTAAATAAGGCGCCGGCACGAGAGCCCTGCGGCCCTTTGTGTTGCGCCCTTTGACGGAGCCGTTACCCCCCAGCAAACCAGATCTTGCAGCCGTCGCATTTACCGCTACTCGGAGGACTAATTCGGAGAGTGTCAAAGACTTTGCCCACGACACATGAAACTTGTCCGTTAAAAACCTTTCACAACAAAACCTTGCACAACATTTGTGTGCAAGCGCACGAATACGTAATTAATAGAGATTTTGTGTACTTCTTTCGAAAATTGAGAGTTTTAGCTTGGGAAGGTAAAGGCACCTGAGTGAAGGTATTGACGTCGAGCATGATAATGGAAGCAAATGTTTCGAAAAATCAAGATAATTGCATGTTGACCTATGAAAAGCGTACGACTGTACAGAAAAATATGAGTACTCTAAATGGAAAGATCGACAATATACAGTATGTACGAGATGCAAGAGGGAAAAATGAGAACGGAAGACCGACAGAGAAGTGCTAAATAAACAACAGTAACTTTCAAAAGTATAGTTAAAATTAAGATGGAAAGATCTCAACGATAACATTCCTATTTTCTGTGAAAGTGAAGAAGAATTACAGCATCTATTGAATAGAACGAACAGTCTACTGGGCACAGAATATGGAGTGAGAATAAACTAAAGGAGGACGAAAGCACTAACATCAGAAATGAGATTTATGTCAAACGAACTTCCCAACTGGAACCTCGTAGTGGACCAAGTGATGGGTTTCCTTGGAGGCAAAATAACTCATTACAGGTGAAGTAAAGAGGACATAAGAAGCCGAATAGCACAAAAGAAGAAGGCATTCATCGCCAAAGTTGCTATATTGGTATTAAACATAGCTGTTGACAAGAGGAAGAAATGTCTGTGAGGTTCATCTGGAGCACAGATGTGATAAAATCAAAGAAAGAGAATGAAGCGTTTGAGACATGGACGATAAGATAAAAAATGAGAAAGTTCTCAACAGAATTGGAGAGTGAAGATATCTGCAGAAAGCAACCCACCTAGCCGCGAGGAGTAGCTAAATATAGTCCAACACGCTCCCGAGTGATATTCTACGTCGTTGCTGTTCAAGAAACACTTTGAGTCATGTCTTTAACTTTAAAGTCCGTCCAACGCCCATGTCTTCAGCAATGTGTGACATTATGAATCCTAGGACTATAACCACTAATATGTCCAATCTGATGGGTTACATTATAAAATCATTTGAAAACGGCTTCATCGCCAAACTACGCAGTAATGAAATAAGGGGTATTTTAATCCATTCAATAGCAGTCAGTCCAACAAAATGCTATCATTCTGCAAAAACAGTGGGTGAAATCAGAGGAGGAAAAAATTGAGACGCATTATACGCCTACCGTTTGCTGAGCAGCAGCAATAAGATTCTTCTTTTTGATTACATTGCACTGAATAGTTCGTGTATATTAGGCAAGTCTTCCTGATGAACCGGATGGAAAAATAAGGGTAAGAGCCCACCATTTCAAAAGAGAGAAAGAATATCAATGTTCACAAAATCGCTTTACTTATGGAAAGAATGAGGGAGTTAGTGTACGAATTGTAGGTATATCCATTCTGTTCACCAAGTTATGTAGCAATTATTCTTCTCCACACCTCTCAGTTCCCTCTTAGTTTCTTCACTTCCTCATATTAGCTTAAGCCTACAGCGTCTCTGATCTGACTGGAATATTGCACTCTATGCCTTCCTCTTCCTCTCTTGTCTTGAATCACCCATTCCACTGCATTAACCAGAGAACTATCGTGTAGGTAAGAGGTGGCCAATTAACTGATGTCTTTTTTTCTGTACTGTTGGCAGCAGAGACCCTTTTTCACCTTTTCTACTAAGAATTCCTTCATTTGTGAACTTTGAGCTTTTCTGTCTATGAGATCATTTCGATGCTCCTCCTGCACCACATCTGAAAAGTCGCATGGAGCATTCGTCCACGCTCCCGGCACAACTCTCAATATTTTTTTTGTCTCTACATTTAGGTTCCTTGACGTAAGCAGCATTTTTTCCCTGTAATAGGGTGGCTTCGTTTGTGCAGCTCTTGTCTATGTGTCGGCCAGGCATTTGCCATCTGAGGTGAAAGGTATTTGTTCGACCGAGTTGCATATCATCAACTCTAATGGTCTATCGTGATATTTTGGCATTTGCATGTCAAAACTACGTCTTACTTTGTAAGAATGTTCATGTTAATCTTCGGGGATGCACATAGAAAGTGGCTTGGCTTCCAATGATTCAGATGCGAGGAAGAACTTCAAGACGCTGTGAAGGAGTAGTTGCACTCTAAGGCGGCATAAAGTTATGCAGCGGTAGTTTCTCAACTCGTGAACAAATCTGGTAAATGCTTAAATCGCAATGGTGATTACGTTGAAGGAAGTTTAAAGGTGTGGTTCAGCGATTTTTTAAAATGCACCGTTTTTTTTATTACTATTCCAGTATTTGACATCTAGCGTAACGGATGTTACTTTCCAGGTAAGAGCTCGTAACACTGGTGTAGTAAGCTAACACAATCACCTGAGCTGTGGGTGCCCGACAGAGGTTTCGAAAAACAGATGTTCCTCCCTTAGTTATGGTACCCGTTTGCAGTCGCCTTCCGTGAGGGGCCGTGAACGGAACTAGAGCCGTCGCGAGAGCGGGCTGAGAGTCCGTGTCACACTGGCCAGCCCTGCCCTGCCCTGTGCTGCAGTGGCGGTTGCGGCTGCCCGTGGCAGGCACGGCTTGCCGCAATCAGCCCGAGCGGCAATTACAAGCGCCTGCCTGCACGCGACGCGATGAGACGGACGACTGCAGGGGAACGAACGACCAGGCGAGGCCGGGGCAAACACTATACTCTGCTGTGAAAGATCACACACACTGTCTCATTAGGACAAGGAAACAGCAAAAGACCAGAATATGACACATAAAGAAATGACTGGTGGGATGCCAAATACATCCTGTACTGCACTGCGACAGAACTGGTCACTATTCTACACTATTCTAGCATCTTTCCCCTAAGGCGCTGCATCAAGGGAGCGTGTCATGTGCCTGGAAAAAGGAGTAGGTTGTTCAAATCAATAACAAAGACTGCAAGACAGGCGTGCAGTAATATAGCCTTAAATGACTGACCACTGTCAGTTTCAAAATTGTTCAAATGGCTCTGAGCACTATGGGACTTATCTTCTGAGGTCATCAGTCCCCTAGAACTCCCCTAGAACTCAGAACTACTTAAACCTAACCAACCTAAGGACATCACACACATCCATGCCCTAGGCAGGATTCGAACCTGCGACCGTAGCGTTCGCGCGGTTCCAGACTGTAGCGCCTACAACCGCTCGGCCACTCAGGCCGGCGCTGTCAGTTTCCTGATGAACTATGGCAGATATATTGTGACCATGTATGGCTACTTTTCCGGAGACGGACCTTATCGCCTGCAGAGATCAACACGATTTTTTCAGGTATCACCCCTGTAAAACCCAGTCTGTTCTGTTCATTCATGAAATCCAGAAGGGATTACATTGCGTGGTCAGGTTGATGCCGCGTTTCTCGACTGAAGAAAGCCTGCGATACATTCCCACATCGTTGCCTACAAAATAACACACAATCACA